>NC_040082.1:24452275-24755305 GCF_003369695.1 Bos indicus x Bos taurus
TCAGCCTGCAATGCAGGAGATGAGAATTTGATCCCTGGAGTGGGACGATGCCCTGGAGAAGGGAATGGCAACCCGCTTCAATATTCTTGCCTGTTGAATTCCATGGACAGAGGAACCTGGCAGGCTATTCTTTATGGGGTCACAAAGAGTCAGACACAATTAAGCGACTAAGACTTTTTTTTTTTTTTTTTTGGTATGAAGAATATGCTATGTAGAAGAAAATTGGACCAGGAAATTTAATTAAAATTATTTCTAAAATAATATATAGTTCTACACATGCATGGATTCATTACTTCATTTCAAAAACAATTACTGTCTGTATTCCAGGCTTATCTTAGGTAGAAGTGGTACATAAATGTGGAGAAACTCATAGTCTAGAGTGTAAAATGGATATACAAATATTTGCTGTGAAATATGATAAACACATCACGATATGTATGTGTAAGGTATAATAATGGATAAGAAGGTTTGGTAATGAATTATTCAGAAGAGAGGCTGTGTAGATGAGGGAAGTTTCCATAGATTGACAAGAATGTTTCAGGCATACCAAGCATCCAACACATGCATTCAGTGCATCTTAGTGAAATAAAACAGCAACATGACAGACAATAAGTCATGGCAATAAAATGGAAGGGCAGAGTAGAAGAAGTACTGAAGGAGATGCATGTAGAAAAGTAAGTAGTGTGTACAGTACAGTATTTCAGAAAATGAATGCTAATGGGCTTGAAATAATTTAAGCTGGCAAGTAACATAATTATATTTAAGAAATGTATTAATTTAAAAATGATTTTTAACAGACTGCTATAGAAGTAGATGTTGAGAGTCTCCTTTCCTGAGGGGTTGGGCAGGCTGGCAGTAACTGGTTAGTGGTCACTAGGTAGGAGTTAGGTCCCTGGTGGCCTGTGGTTGATGTTATCACAAGATAAAACTGGTGAACTTGTGATTATTTATGTTTCACAAAGTAAGGACTTGAGGAAGCACAATTTTATTAAACTTGTAAACTTCCAGTCTTTTTAGAATATGTGCAAATAAAGGAATAAGTACGTCTATTCGAATTTTGACCCGAATAACTGCACATCTATGGCCTCTTCACAACCCAAATTCTCAAAGTACTGGCTAAAAACACTGTGTTTTTCACTCTCTATTTACTACTTAATGTTTATCAATCTAACTTAAACCATTTTAATCATTGAAATCATTCTTGGTGAGGGCATTTACTTGTATAATTGATTGGTAATTTTTAGTCCATTTCTCACTGGGGCACTCTATGGCATTTGGCGGAGAAGGCAATGGCACCCCACTCCAGTACTCTTGCTTGGAAAATCCCATGGACGGAGGAGCCTGGTGGGCTGCAGTCCATGGGGTCACTGAGGGTCGGACACGACTGAGCGACTTCACTTTCACTTTTCACTTTGATGCATTGGAGAAGGAAATGGCAACCCACTCCAGTGTTCTTGCCTGGAGAATCCCAGGGACAGGGGAGCCTGGTGGGCTGCCGTCTATGGGGTCACACAGAGTCGGACACGACTGAAGTGACTTAGCATTACCATAGCATAGCATGGCATTTGAAACCCCCAAATTCTACCTTGGTGCTGGTGCTGTTATCTAATCTGGTTTCCCTGTTTTTACTCTAGATCTCATTCTCCTCACTGAATCATCATCTTCCATCTATTTCTTAAATGCAGGTCTTCTTTAAGATACTTTCTTTGACCTGTATCCTATGATCCATACTCATAGTCAATACCTTACTAGATGTCAAACTTATTCTGAAACCTGCCTATAGAACTGATAACAGATTTTAGTGTGTTAACATAAATTTATCATAGCGGTTTTAATACTTGATGAAACTCATTTGTTTACTCATACTCTGATAAACTTTTAAGAGTAGAGGCTTAAAACAATTAATCTGTTTATTCCTTTCATTTAATATACAGTGCCTACTATAGAGACAATATTTGTTACATACCTTGTGAAAGTGAAAGTGAAGTCGCTCAGTCATGTCCAACTCTTCGCGACCTCATGGGCTATAGCCTCCCAGGTTCCACCATCCATGGGATTTTCCAGGCAAGAATACTTGAGTGGGTTGCCATTTCCTTCTCCAGGAGATCTTCCCAACCCAGGGATTGAACCCTGGTCTCCTGCATTGTAGGCAGACGCTTTACTGTTTGAGCCACCAGAAAGTCCCATTACATACCAGAATTATGCTAAATGTAACAGTGTCAGACTTTATTTTTTGGGGCTCCAAAATCACTGCAGATGGTGATTGCAGCCATGACATTAAAAGACGCTTACTCCTTGGAAGGCAAGTTATGACCAACCTAGATAGCATATTCAAAAGCACAGACATTACTTTGCCAACAGAAGTCCATCTAGTCAAGGCTGTGGTTTTTCCAGTAGTCATGTATGGATGTGAGAGTTGAATTGTGAAGAAAGCTGAGTGTCAAAGAATTGATGCTTCTGAACTGTGGTGTTGGAGAAGACTCTTGAGAGTCCCTTGGACTGCAAGGAGATCTAACCAGTCCATTCTAAAGGAGATCAGCCCTGGGTGTTCTTTGGAAGGAATGATGCTAAAGCTGAAACTCCAGTACTTTGGCTACCTCATGCAAAGAGTTGACTCATTGGAAAAGACTCTGATGCTTGGGAGGGATTGGGGGCAGGAGGAGAAGGGCACGACAGAGGATGAGATGGCTGGATGGCATCACCGACTTGATGGATGTGAGTTTGAGTGAACTCCAGGAGTTGGTGATGGACAGGGAGGCCTCTCATGCTTCAATTCATGGGGTCACAAAGAGTCGGACACGACTGAGTGACTGAACTGAACTGAATATCTACATTATCTTACTTATCATTACTATTACCCTTGAAACATGAATACTATGATTCCCATTTTACATGTGAGGAAACTGCTATTTTAGGTATTACATAAAATTTTCAAGATCATATAGTTTGTAAGTAGCAAAACAATGTTAGCAGCAAGTCAGTTTGATTCTAAAACCTAATGCTAAATGTTTTACTTATATTATAAATTGTTAAACTAAATAGCAAATTGGTTACATCTTTTATGCCTAAGTTAATTTTCAGGATGAGGGGCACTGGGAGTACTGATTTTGAGGCTAAATCTGAAAAAGTTCAACATCATCTATGAATAATATCCAATGGGTAATAGCAGTATATTTGCACCCATCACATGATTCTATACAGCCTTCATACTTAATGATTGCTGTTTAAATAATAAATACATTTTATTATTTCTTACTAATGGATCTTAAAGTATTTTGCAGTAGAATACTATGGCTTATATTGATAGTATTCCTAGTTCAGTTCAGTTCAGTCACTCAGTCGTGTCGGACTCTTTGCGACCCCATGAATTTTTGCAGCATGCCAGGCCTCCCTGTCCATCACCAACTGCCGGAGGTTACTCAAACTCATGTCCATCTAGTCAGTGATGTCATCCAGCCATCTCATCCTCTGTCGTCCCCTTCTCCTCCTGCCCCCAATCCCTCCCGGTATCAGAGTCTTTTCCAATGAGTTAACTCTTTGCATCAGGTGGCCAAAGTACTGGAGTTTCAGCCTCAGCATCAGTCCTTCCAATGAACACCCAGGACTGATCTCCTTTAGAATGGACTGGTTGGACCTCCTTGCAGTGCAAGGGACTCTCAAGAGTCTTCTCCAACACCACAGTTCAAAAGCATCAATTCTTTGGTGCTCAGCTTTCTTCACAGTCCAACTCTCACATCCATACATGACCACTGGAAAAACCATAGCAGAGAAAAATAAATACCTATCCTTGGTTATGATTCTTTCTTGATCCTCTCTTCCCCCTTTTCTCTGCTCTCTTCCCTCCCCTATCTTTTCTCCTCCTCTCTCTCTCTGTCTCTCCACAAATTTCTATTAATTCCATTTAAATATCTAGACCTAAAGGAAATAAAAATATGCAGTATTTCTAAATGGTTGGTGACACCTTGATTTAATTGCCTTAGCCATTTAAAGATGCACTGAGTTTTTCATCAAATTAATATTCCAGATACTGAATTATGTTACTGACAGCATCAAAATTCAATTAAGATTTTGGTTAATGATAACAGTAAAACAGCACATTTTCAATTCAGAACAACACTACTTAAGAAAATTATCAACTTCTAATCACTATTTGAAAGATGCAAGAGGGTTAAAGATAATGTCTTAACTATATATTAACTGTAAAATTAGAAATAACAACAATATATAGAAATTTATTTATATACTCCAAAATCAAAATTTAATATGTTTCACAAATTTGCCTATATATAACAGAAAGTTAGAACTTAATAGTTTATATTTGTTTAATCCTATAGCCAAGTTTAGGTGATGTTACTTATGTATTTGAAATGGAAGGTATAATAAGGAAGTAAGAAATACTTAGTTATTGACTTTGAAATTTTATATTGTTTTTAAAAAAGACTTAATTTGAAATAATTTTAAATTTACAGAAAATTTGCAAGAATAGAATAAAGAATTTCTGCATAGATTTTTCCAATTGTTTACTCTTTAACCACATTTATTGTTTTCTCTCTCTCCTTGGCCTCTGTATGTATGTGTTTATTCGTAGTTATGTATATATGTATGTGCATATACATAGATTATGTATTATATATATACATTATATATACTTGTATTTTATACTATATATAATATATCCACATTTTCTTTTGAATCATTTGATAGAGATAGTATGGTCCCATACTTTGGAGTGTATTTTCTAAAGAGATATTAGTTATTAATATATTTAATACAACAGCTATCCTGATGCTGACTGAATTACAATGATTAAAATTAGAAAAATTTAAAGAGTACAGTATTATTCCATAATATATAGTATGTGTTCAAATTTTGAAATTGTCTCAGTAATTTCCTTTGTTGTGATGTTTCTTCTGATTGAACATCTAATCCAGGGTCACACATTTTTCTTTCATCTCCTGTATTTTAGGAGAGTTCCCTTGTCCCTTTTGTCTTTCAAGACATTGATTTTACTTTTATCTTGCAGGTTAGTTGTTTTGTAGAATAAGCCTCTATTTGGACTTGTCTGATGTTTCCTCTTGATTAGATCATGTTATAGATGTGGCTCAGATGGTAAAAGCATCTGCCTACAATACGAGAGACCCAGGGTTGATCCCTGAATCGGGAAGATCCCCTGGAGGAGGAAATGGCAACCCACTCCAGTACTCTTGCCTGGAAAATCCCATGGACATAGAGGCCTGGAAGGCTACAGTCCATGGGGTTGCAAAGAGTTGGACACGAATGAGCGACTTTACTTTCATTTTCACTCACTGCAAAAGTGATGTGTCCTCAGTAAACCATATTAGAAGACACATGATTTTAGTTATCCCATTATAAATGATGTTAACTTTACTTACTTTGTCAAAATGGTATCTGATAAGTTTCTCCTATGTAAGTATGCATTTCACACTTTATTATCAGCAAATTATTTGTGAAGACATACTTTGAAGTTAATTTCTTAGAAGTGTAGACACCAATGATTATGTTAATGCAAAATAATATAAAAAGTGGAAAGAATGTGAAACTGAGTCTCTTCTAATACTCATAATTCCAATAAAGTCAACTCCCTGAGTTCTTTGTATCTTTTCTGTCCCTCATTCCTTGACATTTCTTTACAAAATATGGGTGGGAAGTAGCAATTCTCTCACTGAAAAATATCTGATGATCTTCAACTAACATCAGGATAGTTGTTGTATTAAATACATTAGTGATTTCTTAGAGTGTTTCTGAGGATCCACAAACTAACTGCAACTTCCTTTTGGTTTTACCTTCTACCACATGATTCTGAAACAGTCCATAGGTCTTTGGCTGCTGCTCTGGGATGTGCTTGTGTGCTTAGTCACTTAGTCGTGTGTTCAACTGTTTATGACTCCAGGATTTTGACCCTATGGATTTGTGACCCCATGGACTATAGCCTCCCACAGCCTCTGTCTGTGGGAGTTTTCAGGCTAGACTACTGGAGTGGGTTGCCATTTCTCCTCCAGGAGACCCAACCCAGGGATTGAACCAGTGTCTCCAGTGCCTTCTGCCTGCTCTGGGATATTCAGTGGTAAATGCTTCTCTTTATTTGCATAGGGTGTTCCCTGAGTTTGAAATACCCTTTATTTTTTCTCTATTTGGGAAAATCCAGCCATAAAAGGAAGTTTAAATGATATATTTTCTTTGGAGCCTTAGTAATTGTTACTAACAGGCTCTTATTATTTGAATGATTTTATAACATTTTATTCAGATTCTCTTTTTCTAAATTCAGAATATTTTTTTTTTTTAATTATGAAAGTATGTTAACATATTTATGGAAGACTTGGAAAATACAGAACAAAGTTACATACTACATATTGCAAATTTTTAAGTAGATAAATTAAGATTTTTAATTGGAGTTTCAATAGCAAAATCTCAAAAAATAATACAACAAATAGACATAAAAGTAAAAAGATAAAGCAGATCTGAAGAGGACTAGGAACCAATGCAACATAATTAAGATTTATACAGTTTTCACAATGGTAAGATACAAATTCTACTCAAGTTCCCATAGACTATAAACCAGGAGACACTGGAACATATCCAGTGACATAAAACAAGGTGCACAAAATTTCATGGTTTGAAGGTATTGAAATCATACAGAGTCTATTCTCTTATCACTGTGGAATTATGTTAGCAATCAATATCAAAAGATATTTGAAAATAACCCACATATTTTCGAGTGCAATGTGACATTTACAAAGAGAGATCTTTGACTTAGCCCTTGAAAGCTTCAATAAAGTTAACAGACTGAAAAAAACACAAAAGGAGTTTGCAGAGAAGAAAGCAATTAAATGAGAAATTAATATCAAAATGAGAAATTAATAACAAAGACATTTTCAAAACCCTCTGCATTTGGAAATTAAATGTCCATTTTAAAATAATAGATGTATCTAAGAAGCCATACAAGGAAAATTAGAAAATGTTTATAATAGAATAAAAATGAAAAGAGAATTTATCAGAACTTGTTGCATGAAGCTGAAGCTAAATACATGTGGAATCTTGAATAAGATATAAAAGCAAATAAAGGACACTAGCATAAAATTTTGTGAAATTTGAATAAAATCTGTACTTCAGTCAATAATACTGTATCGTATGTTAACTTCTTATTGTTGTTGCTTTTTTTTTTTTTACAACATAGCATTTCTTCATATTCTCAGAATTGGATTAGATGTTTCAAGCCTCATTCAAAAAATTTTTTAAATTACTAAAATAATAAGCTTTATAGACTTCTAGAAGTAATATTAGATGCCAGAATAAATAGAACTATATCAGAGTTTTAAGGGAATATAAATTATAAATATAGCATTGTATTCATACTTATTTAAACAAGTGAAGCCAAAATATTATAAATTTTTTAGCTAAGCAAAAATTCATAAGTTTTCTAAAATATGTATGTATTATACATACTATACATGCTATACAGAAACTTTTCTGCTACACATGGTTAAAGCTTGAAAATAAAGAACAACAACAGAAAAGAGATGAAGAGATTGGAAAACATAAACTAAATGAAATGGGAGCACTGAATATGAAATAGAAAGAGTGAAACAAACTAGATAAAAATAAAAGGTCATCATATAGTCCAGTTGGTTTTTTAACATGCTTGCTCATTAGACTCACGTCTGGAGCTTAGAAGAAAGAAAAGAATACCTGGGCATTTGTATTTTGCAAAAAATTCGAGGATAATTCCAACGTGCAAATGGATTTTAAAAAGTGATTACAAGTTTTTCTATTAAATGGTAGTTTTAGTGATATAGAATTTCAATTGTCTTCTGTTGAGCAATCATGATACAATGGTATAAAAAAGAATAATAGTTACACAATCACTATAGTAAAAGATGTTTATCAATTTTCACAATCAATAATCAGACAAACATTCGAAAAAAAACTGTTAAATACAATTGCAAGCCATAATGGAAATGTGATTAACCTAACAATATAAAATAATTATATACAATTTGGGGTTAAGTAGAGTTATATGGTAAGTGGAAGTGTATACATGCATGTTTTCATCTACTCAGCCAGTCTATGTCTTTTGGTTGGTGCATTTAAACCATTTAAGATAATTATGATATGTATGATTCTTTACCATTTTCTAATTGTTTTGGGTCTATTTGATATTGATCTTTCCCTGGTGTTTCCTGCTTAAAGAAGTTCCTTTAGCATTTGTTGTAAAGTTGTTTGGTGGCTCTGAATTTTCTTAACTTGCGCTTGTCTGGAAAGCTTTTGATTTCTTCATTAGAATCTTCACAACGGTGGGAGAACTTCCCTTTGGTATTATTGTTCTCCAGTTTGTGGGTTGCCCACCCACTGGGCATGGGATTTGATTTTTTCATGTATGCACCCCACCTACCATCTCACTGCAGCTTCTCCTTTGTCTTAGGACATGATGTATGTTTCTTGGTGGGTTCCAGTATCCTCCTGTTGATGGCTGTCCAACAGCTAGTTGTGATTTTGGTGTTCTTGAAGAAGGAGATGAGCACACATTCTTCTACTCTGACATCTTTAACCCATGAGCTAAATTCAGATTCTTAATAGCATTTATTGCAGTATCTTTATTTACATGTGTCTTTTGCCTTCTCCTCTTGATTGTGAATTCATTGAAAGAGAGCAGAAACCATGTCATTCATTTTTGTGTTACTTGTGTATTATGGATTGAATTCTGTCCTCCCTGACCTCCACTTTTCATACTGTTCATGGAGTTCTCAAGGCAAGAATACTGAAGTGGTTTGCCATTCTCTTCTCCAGTGAACTAAAATGGACTGGAATGGGCAAATTTAATTCAGATGACCATTATATCTACTACTGTGGGCAAGAATCCCTTAGAAGAATCCCTTCACAGTTAAAAATAAGAGTCCAAAATGCAGTACTTGGGGGTGCAATCTCAAAACTGACAGAATGATCTCTGTTTCCAAGGCAAACCATTCAATATCACAGTAATCCAAATCTATGCTCCAAACACTACTGCTGAAGAAGCTAAAGTTGAATGGTTCTATGTTGACCTACAAGACCTTCTAGAACTAACACCAAAACAAGATGTCCTTTTCATCATAGTGGACTGGAATGTAAAAGTAGGAGGACAAGAGATACCTGGAGCAACAGGCAGATTTGGCCTTGGAGTACAAAATGAAGGAGGGCAAAGGCTAACAGAGTTTTGCCAAAACACACTGGTCATACCAAACACCCTCTTCCAACAACACAAGAGAAGACTGTACACATGGACATCACCAGATGGTCAATACCAAAATCAGATTGATTATATTCTTTGCAGCCAAAGAAGGAGAAGCTCTATAGAGTGAGCAAAAACAAGACTGGGAGCTGACTGTGGCTCAGATCATGAATGCCTTATTGCAAAACTCAGACTTAAATTGAAGAAAGTATGGAAAACCACTAACCATTCAGGTATGACCTAAATCAAATCCCTTTTGATTATACAGTGAAAGGGAGAAATAGATTCAAAGGATTATATCTACAGAATGCCTGAAGAACTATGAACGGAGGTTCATGACATTGTACAGTGGGCAGTGATCAAGACCATGCCCAAGAAAAGGAAATGCAAAAAAGCACAATGGTTGTCTGAAGAGGCCTTACAAATAGCTGCGAATAGAAGAGAAGCTAAAGGTGAAGGAGAAAAGGAAAGATATAAACATCTGAATTCAGAGTTCCAAGATAGCAAGGAGAGATAAGAGAGCCTTCCTTAGTGATCAATGCAAAGAAATAGAGGAAAACAATACAATGGGAAAGACTAGAGATCTCTTCAAGAAAATTAGATACCAAGGGAACATTTCATGCAGAGATAGGCACAATAAAGGACAAAAGTAGTATGAACCTAACAGAAGCAGACGATATTAAGAAGAGGTTCTAGAGATTTTTGTTCAGGTATCAGAAAGTTCTACTTACTGTTTAGTTATTTCATATAGTGTAGAAGAATTATATTACTGAAGATACCTATTGACAAACTAGATAGCTATGGAGGATTGATTTCATTCAATGACAATGTAAATAAGAGACAAGATGTCAAATAATCCATACTCTCTCAGATTTATTTATTATTTTTTATACTGTTCACAGTAATCCAAATCTATGCTCCAAACACTACTGCTGAAGAAGCTAAAGTTGAATGGTTCTATGTTGACCTACAAGACCTTAAGCGCGGGCGGCTGCAACCGGCGCACTTAAGCGCCGCCAAGAGGAGCTACCCCACGTCTGAGGTCAGGGGCAGAAGCCGGGAGGACCCCATGCCCGAAGGGTGGCAACCAAAAGGAGTTACCCCAATTCCGAGGTCAGGGGCAGCAGCTGAGAGTGCCAGGCTGCAACAGTGCAGGAATGGCTGAGAAGAGCTACCCAAGTCCGAGGTCAGGGGCAGCGGCTGAAAGGAGCTACCCCGCGTCTGAGGTCAGGGGCTGCAGCCGGGGGGAGCTACCCAACACCCGAGGCCGGGGGCAGTTGCCGGGAGGAGCAACCCCACGCCGGAAGCCAGGGGTGGTGGCTGGGAGGACCAACACCACGTCCAAGGAGTGGTGGCTGCGTGGGGGCAGGAGGGCCTAGAGGAGCTAGCCCACGTTGAAGTTCAGGAAGGGCAGCGGTGAGGAGATACCCCTCGTCCAAAGTAAGGAGCAGCGGCTGCACTTTTCTGGAGCAGCCGTGAAGAGATACCCCACGCCAAGGTAAGAGAAACCCAAGTAAGACGGTAGGTGTTGCAAGAGGGCATCAGAGGGCAGACACACTGAAACCATACTCACAGGAAACTAGTCAATCTAATCACACTGGGACCACAGCCTTGTCTAACTCAATGAAACTAAGCCATGCCCAAGGGGCAGCCCAAGACGGGCGGGTCATGATGGAGAGATCTGACAGAATGTGGTCCACTGGAGAAGGGAATGGCAAACCACTTCAGTATTCTTGCCTTGAGAACCCCATGAACAGTATGAAAAGGCAAAATGATAGGATACTGAAAGAGGAAACCCAAGGTCAGTAGGTGCCCAATATGCTACTTGAGATCAGTGGAGAAATAACTCCAGAAAGAATGAAGGGATGGAGCCAAAGCAAAAATAATACCCAGCTGTGGATGTGACTGGTGATAGAAGCAAGGTCTGATGCTGTAAGAGCAATATTGCATAGGAACCTGGAATGTCAGGTCCATGAATCAAGGCAAATTGGAAGTGGTCAAACAAGAGATGGCAAGAGTGAATGTCGACATTCTAGGAATCAGCGAACTAAAATGGACTGGAATGGGGGAATTTAACTCAGATGACCATTATATCTACTACTGCGGACAGGAATCCCTCAGAAGAAATGGAGTAGCCATTGTGGTCAACATGCAGTACTTGGATGCAATCTCAAAAACGACAGAATGATCTCTGTTTGTTTCCAAGGCAAACCATTCAATACCACAGTAATCCAAGTCTATGCCCCAACCAGTAACGCTGAAGAAGCTGAAGTTGAATGGTTCTATGAAGACCTACAAGACCTTTTAGAACTAACACACAAAAAAGATGTCCTTTTCATTATGGAGGACTGGAATGCAAAAGTAGGAAATCAAGAAACACCTGGAGTAACAGGCAAATTTGGCCTTGGAATACAGAATGAAGCGGGGCAAAGACTAATAGAGTTTTGCCAAGAAAATGCACTGGTCATAGCAAACATCTTCTTCCAACAACACAAGAGAAGACTCGACACATGGACATCACCAGATGGTCAACAACAAAATCAGATTGATTATGTTCTTTGTAGCCAAAGATGGAGAAGCTCTATACAGTCAACAAAAACAAGACCAGGAGCTGACTGTGGCTCAGATCATGAACTCCTTATTACCAAATTCAGACTTAAATTGAAGAAAGTAGGGAAAACCACTAGACCATTCAGGTACGACTTAAATCAAATCCTTTATGATTATACAGTGGAAGTGAGAAATAGATTTAAGGGCCTAGATCTGATAGATAGAGTGCCTGATGAACTATGGAATGAGGTTTGTGACATTGTACAGGAGACAGGGATCAAGACCATTCCCATCAAGGAAAAGAAATGCAAAAAAGCAAAATGGCTGCCTGGGGAGGCCTTAAAAAGCTGTTAAAAGAAGAGAAGCAAAAAGCAAAGAGAAAAGGAAAGATATAAGCATCTGAATGCAGAGTTCCAAAGAATTGCAAGGAGAGATAAGAAAGCCTTGCTCAGCAATCAATGCAAAGAAATAGAGGAAAACAACAGAATGGGAAAGACTAGAGATCTCTTCAAGAAAATTAGAGATACCAAGGAAACATTTCATGGAAAGATGGGCTCGATAAAGGACAGAAATGGTATGGACCTAACAGAAGCAGAAGATATTAAGAAGAGGTGGCAAGAATACACAGAAGAATTGTACAAAAAAGATTTTCACGACCCAGATAACCACGATGGTGTGATCACTGACCTAGAGCCAGACGTCCTGGAATGTGAAGTCAAGTGGGCCTTAGAGAGCATCACTACGAACAAAGCTAGTGGAGGTGATGGAATTTCAGTTGAGCTATTTCAAATCCTGAAAGATGATGCTGTGCAAGTGCTGCACTCAATATGCCAGCAAATGTGGAAAACTCAGCAGTGGCCACAGGACGGGAAAAGGTCAGTTTTCATTCCAATCCCAAAGAAAGGCAATGCTGAAGAATGCTCAAACTACTGCACAATTGCACTCATCTCACACGCTATTAAAGGAATGCTCAAAATTTTCCAAGCCAGGCTTGGAAATGCGTGAACAATACGTGAACCGTGAACTTCCTGATGTTCAAGCTGGTTTTAGAAAAGGCAGAGGAACCAGAGATCAAATTGCCAACATCCGCTGGATCATGGAAAAAGCAAGAGAGTTCCAGAAAAACATCTATTTCTGCTTTATTGACTATGCCAAAGCCCTTGACTGTGTGGATCACAACAAACTGTAGAAAATTCTGAAAGAGATGGGACTACCAGACCACCTGACCTGCCTCTTGAGAAATCTGTATGCAGGTCAGGAAGCAACAGCTAGAACTGGACATGGAACAACAGACTGGTTCCAAATAGGAAAAGGAGTATGTCAAGGCTGTATATTGTCACCCTGCTTATTTAATTTATATGCAGAATACATCATGAGAAACGCTGGACTGGAAGAAGCACAAGCTGGAATCAAGATTGCCGGGAGAAATATCAATAACCTCAGATATGCAGATGACACCACCCTTATGGCAGAAAGAGAAGAGGAACTAAAAAGCCTCTTGATGAAAGTGAAAGAGGAGAGTGAAAAAGTTGGCTTAAAGCTCAACATTCAGAAAACGAAGATCATGGCATCCGGTCCCATCACTTCATGGGAAATAGATGGGGAAACAGTGGAAACAGTGTCAGACTTCATTTTTTTGGGCTCCAAAATCACTGAAGATGGTGACTGCAGCCATGAAATTAAAAGACACTTACTCCTTGGAAGGAAAGTTATGTCCAACCTAGATAGAATATTCAAAAGCAGAGACATTACTTTGCCAACGAAGGTCTGTCTAGTCAAGGCTATGGTTTTTCCTGTGGTCATGTATGGATATGAGAGTTGGACTGTGAAGAAGGCTGAGTGCCGAAGAATTGATGCTTGTGAACTGTGGTGTTGGAGAAAACTCTTGAGAGTCCCTTGGACTGCAAGGAGATCAAACCAGTCCATTTTGAAGGAGATCAGCTCTGGGATTGCTTTGGAAGGAATGATGCTAAAGCTGAAACTCCAGTACTGTGGCCACCTCATGCAAAGAGTTGACTCATTGGAAAAGACTCTGATGCTGGGAGGGATTGGGGGCAGAAGGAGAAGGGGACGACAGAGGATGAGATGGCTGGATGGCATCACTGGCTTGATGCACGTGAGTCTGAGTGAATTCTGGGAGTTGGTGATGGACAGGGAGGCCTGGTGTGCTGTGATTCATGGGGTTGCAAAGAGTCGGACACGACTGAATGACTGAACTGAACTGAACTGATACTGTTCAATCAGTAATTTTGAGCCTACCATTAAAATCAGCTCTCTAGTGAAAGTCATTCTCTCAAAAAGCTCTAGTAGCAAATAGGTGTTTTTGAAGAATGATAGATTCATGTTTTAGCATGTGAAGTAGCTCAGTCATGTCCGACTCTTTGTGACCCATGGACTGTAGCCTACCAGGCTCCTCCACCCATGGGATTTTGCAGGCAAGAATACTGGAGTGGGTTGCCATTTCCTTTTCCAGGATATCTTCCCAACCCAGGGATTGAACCCAGGTCTCCTGCATTGTAGGCAGATGTTTTACCATCTGAGCCACCAGGGAAGTTTTAGCACAGATAGGTATAATTGCTGGTAAGAACTGTGAAAATGGAAACAGCAAAACATAGACCAAATCTGTTAGGGGATCATAGGAAGAAATTCAGGTCCCAGGATTCTGTCACAGATATTACATTATGGTGATGCTCAAGCCTGTTGAGTCACAGCCCTTAGGGAATCTAGGACCATAATTTAGAAAAAAATGAAGGGAATACACAAAATACAATATAGCATACTTCACAACTTTGTTTAGTTTTGACTGTAAATCCACATCAAGTTCCAATGACTCTCATAAGAGCAGCTAAATGAACTTAAGAGAAAGTTCTTTTGTTTTTTGTTTTTAAAGAAAGGAAGATGAAAGCATTGACGCAGATAGATAAATTCTTATTTCATAGTGCATTACAAAGAGGTGATAATTTTTACATTGTCTAGGTCAAGATTTTTCTACTTTACACTGATATTTGTTTCTAGCTTCCCTCAATATAAAACATTTTCTAGTTCACATTATGAGACATTTTCATTATTTCTGAGATTACTTTAGTTTTCTAATACATTAAAATTTATCATGCATTTAGTTGCCTTGTTGTTGTTGTTCACTAAGTCATGTTTGACCTTCAGTGACCCCATGGACTGTATCCTGCCAGGCTCCTTTGTCCATGAGATTTCCCAGACAAGAACAATGGAATGGATTACCATTTCCTTTTCTAAGGGATCTTCCCACCCCAGGGATCGAACCCCAGTCTCCTGCTTGGCAGGCAGATTCTTTACCACCACACTGCCTGGGAAGCCCCTATTTAGTGGCTTAGACAAGCAGTTATTTACTGTGTCAGAAGTCCAGGCATGGTGTGGCGGAATTTCTACTCAGATTGAAAAAAGGTTTTGATTGTACTCCTTTCTAGAGACTCTGAGTAAGAATCCATTTCCAACCTCATTCAAGTGATGGCCCA
This sequence comes from Bos indicus x Bos taurus, assembly GCF_003369695.1. Lineage (NCBI taxonomy): Eukaryota > Metazoa > Chordata > Mammalia > Artiodactyla > Bovidae > Bos > Bos indicus x Bos taurus. The sequence continues at coordinate 24,467,543 of NC_040082.1, forward strand.
ATTCAGTTACTTATGGTTGTAGAATTGCGGTTGTAGGACAAGCTTTGGCTATTTCCTTTGGCTATAGTCAGGGGTGGCCTTCAGGTCTTAGAATCACCCACATTCATTGCCAGGGGCCCTCTAAATCTACATGCCCAGAAATGATGAATCTCTGTAGGATCAAATCTGTCTTACATTTGACTCTTTCTTCAGGAATAGCACAGTCACTTTTTAGGACTCAAAACCTTAAAAGAGTGCCTGGTGGTCGTGTCCACCAAATCTCTCATTCTTAGAGTCAACTGTGCCATATTACTATCTAATCACAGGAGTGACTTTCCCATCAAACGTTCAAGCCCCTGGGGATTATACAGAGCTTGTGCATCTCAAAGGCAGGAATCTTGAGGGCCATATCTTAGTTCTGCCTGGTAAGAGTGCTAATAGACAATTAATTTCTGTTATTGATAGTGACACCTGGTGAAATTACGTTCTCTTCAGTTTTCACATGACATTTTCCTAACTCACACCCTCATTTTCTCTCCTTCAAACTCTTATAGTAGTGTCTCAGTAGAAGTCTCTGCTTCTCGTATTTCTGCCACCTAACTGTGACATTACCTTCAAGCACAATTATGATCCCTGAAACTCCATTACTCAAAATCTTTTACCATCTCCCTGCTGCTGCTGCTACTGCTGCTGCTAAGTCACTTCAGTCGTGCCTCTTAAATAAGACTAAGTTTATTTGTATAAAACATCCATCATAATCTGCATCAAAACTATCTTTCTGGAATTACCTTTTGCCACACTCTCATTAATTATAGGCTCCAACCAAATTAATTCCTTGATCTTTTGAACATTTTCCTGCTTATGCACCCTTGTATATAATTTTATTTCTATCTGGAGGTCCTTTTCTATCATTTTCCCACAAAAAATTCTAGCCATGCTTCCAAACTTTTTTTTCCTTTATTTTTTTATTCTCATGAAGCATTTTGTAACTGCTCTCAGAAATCCTATAGCTACACCAAATTTTGGCACTATTCACCTAAGTAGAAAGTTATGAACAATATTCCTTTTCAAATTTTATAGCCTCTGCTACAACTTTAAGTCCCTTGAGGATAAGTAGTGTGTTTTATATTTGTATTCTCCACAGTACCATGCATATAGTTAGTAATGAATAAATAGTTACTGAATAATTATTAAAAGTTGTCACTATATTCCTGACCATCTAATAAGCTTTCTTTCCCAACCCAATTGATTATGAGGAATTAATCCTATTGATTGGTTGTTTTTATTAAAAATGATTATGATTAAAGTAAATTACGAAGACTATTTCCAGTTAATCAGTTTCTTTGTTACTTAATTTTGCCTTCTAACCTTGCTTGAAAATAATGTCTTTATATTGAAGTCTTAATGAAGTTATTCATGCTGAATACTCAGTTAGACTGTACTTTATGCAATAAATTTCGTTTTGTGTCCAGCTTAAAAAGGCAGATTCTTGGGCTGATAAAAATTAAACTTTTGTATAAGAATGTCCCTTACTGCTGGACATACTTCATAAATCTAGATTTTTATTATATTAATACCAGAATTCTCTATATTACTGTAACTTATAATAGATTGATGAATCTTACAAAGATAAACACATTAAAGACAATAATGTTAAAAGACTGTAACAAAATAATGCTGATTGAAAGTTTCAATTGTTTTCCATGCTAATGGAAAATACTCTAAAATATGTAAATAAAGTTAATAGATAATCAGAAACATCATTTGGCTTTGAAGATTGCAATTGCTTTCAGAATTAAATCTCTTTTTATTAACAATGTTTTCTATACTGGAGAAAGTATTACTTTTAGGATGGCAAATATGGCTATAAAAACAAAGAAGAAAAGATCTAGATATTATAAAACTCAGAAACTCAATATTAAACTAGGAAATAAAAAAGATTTGACTCCCTGTATTAAGATTGGTAGGATTTAAAAAATAGTTTTTAATTAGAATCGATAAATAGTGCTCAGGGATCAGAATGTATACTGATCTGACATGAGTTACTGACATTAATTTCTAACCTTATACCTGACAGACATTACTAATCAATCAGGTTGGTATTCCATTCTAAGTATGACTTAGAAGAATTGCAACAAGAGATGAAGCTTAGGTTTTCTCTGTAAGAGATTTCTTTTAAAATGATACCAACAAACCTTAAAAATCAAGGAGGCTGGCAAAATTCTCTTATAAAGTATCTAGACAAAGCTAAGTCTTAACAAAATCTTTCATATATTGGGTTAGCCAGAAAGTTCATTTGGGTTTTTCTGTAGTGTCCTCCAAAATACATATCATGTTTCATCTTTTCTTTCCTTTTATCTGACTAATTCTTTACTGTTCACCTTTCCCAGGTACAGTGATATAAGCTGAGCTGGTAAACATAGTTTATTAAAAAATTGACGGTGCTGAGTATACCTGCATAAATCATGCTGTCCTGTGCTACTAAGATGGCAAGACACTGAGATGGTTTTTGATTGTTTGCTTAAATTTCATATATGACAGGAAGAATAATCTTTGAGATGATTTATCCTGAAAACTCATTTTACCAAATGCTGAAACTGGGGCTACAAGTGCCAGCATTCTGAAATTGATAGTAAAAGGAAGAAATGAAAACAAGATACACATTTTTAGGCCCAAGGAATTAATCTGGCTTGGATTTGCTTACAGTTTTGCACCAAAGGATAATCACTGGGTTCATTGGCCCAGAAATTAGGGAAGAGGAAAACATCTTTGCTCTCTTTAAAAAGACCTATTTAACTACTCAGAATTAAAGTTCTGTTCTCTATCAACAACTCAATAAATCTTATTTTTCTCAATTTATTTCATTGCTATCCAAATCATAGAAGCATAAAACAAAGCTTTTTCTGGACTGTGTTGATTTGGTATTTAATCCTACTTTATTGTTTCTTCAGTCATGGGTTTTTATATAATCCACATTGAATTGTGGTAAAAATCTTCTGATTAGTCCTTGTACCTGGTCTTTCCTTATTCTTGCCAAATTGATTCCTATTAACCTTCATTCAGTTCAGTTCAGTTGCTTAGATGTGTTCAACTCTTTGGGAACCCATGGGCTGCAGCACGCCAGGCTTCCCTGTCCTTCATCATCTCCCAGAGCTTGCTCAAACTCATGTCCACTGAGTCAGTGATGCCATCCAACTATCTCATCCTCTGTCGTCCCCTTCTCCTCCTGCCTTCAATCTTTCCCAGCAACAGCAACAGGGTCTTTTCAAATGAGTCAGTTCTTCGCATCAGGTGGCCAAAGTATTAGAATTTCAGTTTCAGCATCAGTCTTTCCAATGAATATTCAGTACTGATTTCCTTTAGGATGGACTGATTGGAACTCCTTGAAGTCCAAGGGACTCTCAAGAGTCTTCTCCACCACCACATTTCAAAAGCATCAATTCTTCAGTGCTCAGCTTTCTTTATGGTTCAACTCTCACATCCATACATAACTACTGGAAAAACCATAGCTTTGACTTATGGACCTTTGTTGGCAAAGTAATGTTTCTGCTTTTTAATATGCTGTCTAGGTTAGTCATAGCTTTTCTTCCAAGGAGCAAGAGTCTTAATTTTATGGCTGCAGTCACCATCTGCAGTAATTTAGGAGCTCAAGAAAATAGTCTCTTACTGTTTCAATCGTTTCTGCATCTATTTGCCATGAAGTAATGGGATCGGATGCCATGATCTTAGTTTTTTGAACGTTGAATTTTAAGCCAGCTTTTTCACTCTCCTCTTTCACTTCCAACAAGAGGCTCTTTAGTTCTTCTTCAATTTCTTCTATAAGTGTTGTGTCATCTGTATATCTGAGGTTTTTGATATTTTTCCCAGCAATTTTGATTCCAGCTTGTGATTCATCCAGCCCAGCATTTCATATGATGTACTCTGCATATAAGTTAAATAAGCAGGGTGACAATATACAGCCTTGACATACTCCGTTGTTCCATGACTGGTTCTAACTCTTGTTTCTTGACTTGCATACAGATTTCTCAGGAGGCAGGTCAGGTGGCCTGGTATTCCCATCTCTTTAAGAATTTTCCACAGTTTGTTGTGATCCACAGTCAAAGGCTTTGGCATAGTCCATAAAGCAGAAGAAGATGTTTTTCTGGAACTTTATGATCCAACAGATGTTGGCAATTTGATCTCTGTTTCCTCTGCCTTTTGTAAATCCATCTTGAACATCTGGAAATTCTCAGTTCACATACTGTTGAAGTCTCACTTGGAGAATTTTGAGCATTACTTTGCTAGCATAGGAGATGAGTGCAATTGTGTGGTAGTTTGAACACTTTGGCATTGCTTTTCTTTGGGATTGGAATATAAACTGACCTTTTCCAGTCCTGTGGCCACTGCTGAGTTTTCCAAAATTGCTGCCATATTGAGTGCAGCACTTTAACAGCATCATCTTGTAGGATTTGAAATAGCTCAGCTGGAATTTATCACCTCCACTAGCTTTGTTGTAGTGATGCTTCCTATGGCCCACTTGACTTTGCATTCCAGGATGTCTGGCTCTAGGTGGATGATCACACCATCATGGTTATCTGGGTCATGAAGATCTTTTTTGTATAGTTCTCCTCTGTGTTCTTGTCACCCCTTTTTAATATCTCTGCTTTTGTTAGGTCCATACCATTTCTGTCCTTTATTGTGCCCATCTAAATGGCAACCCACTCCAGTACTCTTGCCTGGAAAATTCCATGGACGGAGGAGCCTGGTAGGCTAACAGTCCATGGAGTTGCAAAGAGTCGGACACAACTGAGAGACTGCACTTCATTAGCATAAAATGTTCCCTTGGTATCTCTAATTTTCTTGAAGAGATCTCTAGTCTTTCCTATTCTATTGTTTTCTTCTGTTTCTTTACATTGATCACTGAGGAAGGCTTTCTTATCTTTCCTTGGTATTTTTTGGCACTCTGCATTCAGATGGGAATATCTTTCCTTTTCTCTTTGCCTTTAGCTTCTCTTTTCTCAGTTATTTGTAAGTCTTCCTCAGACAATTATTTTGCCATTGCCCATCATTAGTCTAATTTTAAACAAAAATATCATTTAAGCCATTTCCCGTTCTTTATTGAAAAAATTCAAATTTTCTCTGTACAGCTTTTCTAGGCCTCCATAATCTGATTTTATCTTCTTATCTCCTTATCTCTCAAAATAAAATATTTCCTACTCTGGACTAATCTCATTCTCTTCAGAAGTGCTATGCTTATTATCAAATTCTTACTGTCTACTTAGAATGTTTATATTGGTTCCTCAAATTCCACTCTTTGTTCAGGTAATAGTTTAAAACTCCATGGATTCTTCATTCAAGGACAATAATCTCCATTCTCTGAAATCTAGGAAAATGTGTGTTTTTGTATGTGTTTCTTTCTATAATGGAGTAAAACATTATATTAGAGGGTAGGCTTTGGAAATGTGAAGGTGTAGATTGGAATCCTGGCTTCAGTACTAAACAAACTGTGTGGACCTGTACTCTGAGGCAGTTTGCTCACTTGTAAATCGGAGATAACAACACTTACCTCTAGTCCTTGTTTCAGAATTAAATGAGGTGAGTGTCACGTATCTACCACAGTGTGAACCATAGGAAGCTTGCTTAAATGGTAGCTCCCAATTCTCTCCCATTTACATTAATACTCAGTTGAATTTTGTACTGTATCTTATTTCTCTAACAAGTAGGTTATTACTTCCATGATAGGGACTCTATCTTTTGTGTCTCTGCTCAGGTCTATGATTTCTCATAGTGGAAAGAATATTAGATTTGTTATCATAATTTAGTATTGTTTCTTATGTATCTGTAAACACTTGATCTTGTCAGCCTGTTTCTTCATCTGTAAGATGGAAACAAAAACACCTCTTGGGCTATTAAAAGAAAGAATTAAGAAATGCAATATTTACAAACAGGCTTCAAAGTTATATATTTGTATAAAATTTAAAGTCTCATATATGTAGTTAATAATATTTTAATAGTTAATAATAATAGAAAATAAATACTTAAAGTATTCCAGAAAGAAGGAATGTAATGTTCAAGATTATATTGTTACTTTTGAGGGTCAAACGAATGACACATAAGGAAAATATCAGGGCCTAAGTGTTTATTTAGCTAGATGAGTCTCACAAAACATGGCAGCTCCATACAAATATTTCATAATTGTAGTAATCTCAAAAAATGCTAAATTAATTTCAGTTTCTAGTGCTATAAGTCTATGTTAAGAAATTTTTCAGAAATGATAAATGCTTTTTTGATTGATTGAGTTTTCCTGATACATCTTGAACCCAGTGGTGACTGTCATATAGCATGTACAGAAAATAAAGAATATCACATATGGTCTGGGCCAATGTTCTGATTTTCACTGTAATGGTGAAGACAGAGCAACCTAAAACTTTCATATTTTTGAATAAAATAACAACATTTAAGATTATATGGACGTTCTGCCTTTCCCAAATGTTATATGCATTCTTACTATGTGCTGGAAATTAAGTGATGAACCATAGAGTTCTTAGCCACATGGCACTATTATTCTAGCTGGGAAAATACAAAATAATCAATTGAATTAATAAATAGAAAATACTACATCAAATATTCTGAAAAAAAAAGTTGGGGAGGGAAATAGTGCAAAAGTTCTGAGAGCGAGAGTTTGGGCATTCTTTTAAGCTGGGCTCTTAGGGAAGGCCTCCTAAAGAAGGTGACATTTGAAATCCATTCATAGTGAAGTGAGGGAACCAGCTAGGCAAGACCTGGGAAAAGAGCAATGAAAGTAAACGGGATCAGAAACTTCTAAGTCCCCAAATGAGATTTTGGCATTTTTCAAAGAACATGTTATATTCATAAATTCTTTCTTCTTGAAAACCATAACTATTTCATACTGTGAACCTGACTGCTTTCTTCACCGACAGTGTGGTAATAAAAGATTGATTCAGGATATATTTTGAGTTCAGCCAAAAGTCAGATGAGCTGCGTCTGGGGAGTGAGGGAAAGAGAGAAGATAAGGATTAATTGTGGGTTTTCAGTCCTAGCAACTAGGTGAATGGCAGCATCATTTACTAGATGTTGGAACCAAGTAAGGAGGTTTTCTTTACGGTTAAAATGCTTCTTTAATCCAAACAGATGTGGACTACACAGCAAACCGTATGCCTCTGAGTCTGGGGTTCACTAATGGTTTTGGGAGACTCTTAAATCTCTAATCTTTTAAGGATAAATAAGCTTAACAGAGAATATTTCATCTGATTTTTCAGTAAAATTTTAGGGATGATGTCCTATGCCAGTTTAGCAACAAGAAGAAACTGAATTAGAGGAGTGAACTATTGAAGACAACTAGCTTTAAAGAATTGTGCCTGAAAAAGCATCACTGGAAATAAATTCGAAGCTTCTAGCAAAGACTTTTTTTAGAAATAATTTCCTCCACTGATGCACACCCAATCCTGCATCTATGTTGTACCTTCCTTTGTAAGTAAATTGCAGAATATCCTTTCGACTGCCTCACATTCTCTAATTTCTTGAATTTTGTACTAGTTACTGTACTAGTTTTGTACAGTAACTTGTTTTGTACTAGTTACTGAATTCAGTAACTAGTTTTGTACTAGTTATTAGCTCTCAAAAAGAAATAGAATGGCCAGTGTATCAGTAAAGGTTCAACTGAAAACAATAAAACCACTTTATTCCGTTTAAGAAAAAAGGGATTTAATGCAGGGAATTGGATGCTTACACAACTGTTGACAGGGATGGAGGTATGGGCTCCAGGCTGAGCTTACAAAAATTATTTCCAGAAAAGCACTGCAACAACAATAAAAACCCAGATGTATAGTAAGGATTCCTGTGGTACAGAGATCATTCTACATTTTCTCATATATTAGCTAATTTAATTCTCCAGGTGCTGACCTAGCATAAATAAGTGGTTATTTCTGACCAAGATCAAGAACCCATAGGAATTAGGAATTAGCTGCTCAAATTGCTGGGTCTGGGACCACATTGTTTCAATCCCATCCATGCCATGATTCATACAAACAAAGTACAGACACTGGGGCATGTGATCCTGAAGCCAATAGAAACCCAGAAACAGCAGAAGTTGAACCTGATTGTTGCTGTTGATCAGGAACATAGGTGTGCATGTGGGAAAGAGTCCATGTAAATCAGGATCTGCTTTATCTTTCATATTAAAACTTGCAAAAACATCAAGAAATTATAGGTATGGAAAATCAAGTAAATTGATACAAATAATGTAAAGGTTATACGTATAGTTCCTTCTGCAGTTTTAATCTTAACAAGGACATGAGCTCTAGGTCCTTCAAGCTGAACTTGAAAGTTTAGATCTGGCTCTTGCACTTAGCTGGTTTGTAATTGTAAATGTTACTTCTTCTTTTGTTTTAGCCTAAGTATCCTCAGTCATTGAAGGAAAATAACACCAGTCACCTCCCCATATTATGAGAAGCCATAACATGTGCTGGACAAATACTTTTAGAAAATAGGGAATAATGAGTTAGAATGGGCCAGCTTGGATTTCAAACCCCTGCTTCAACACTTGTGGGCTCTATGACCTTGGGCAGGTCATTAAAACTCTGTAAACCTCTGTTTTCCCACTTGTCAAAAGGAAAACTAAAAGCAGAAATTTCACTGGGTTCTTGAAAATTAAATGAAACAGTGTAAGAGATGTGCTAGATAGTATGACTTCCATGTATAAGGTACTCACTAAATATTAATTGTCAATAGACTCCAATAAAGATACACAGACTTTTTTTCTTCAATGGAGTTCCAATGTTTATAACCATGAAGGATATGAATAAAATACTTGTTCAAATCCCTTGATCTCATTCAGTTCAGTTCAGTTGCTCAGTCGTGTCCGACTCTTTGCGACCCCATGAATTGCAGCACACCAGGCCTCCCTGTCCATCACCAATTCCTGGAGTTCACTCAAACTCACGTCCATCGAGTCGGTGATGACATCCAGCCATCTCATCCTCTGTTGTCCCTTTTTCCTCCTGCCCCCAATCCCTCCCAGCATCAGAGTCTTTTCCAATGAGTCAGCTCTTCGCATCAAGTGGCCAAAGTACTGGAGCTTCAGCTTTAGCATCATTCCCTCCAAAGAACACCCAAGGCTGATGTCCTTCAGAATGGACAGTTTGGATCTCCTTGCAGTCCAAGGAACTCCCAAGAGTCTTCTCCAACACCACAGTTCAAAAACATCAATTCTTCGGCGCTCAGCTTTCTTCACAGTCCAACTCTCCCATATATGACCACTGGAAAAACCATAGCCTTGACTAGATGGACCTTTGTTGGCAAAGTAATGTCTCTGCTTTTCAATATGCTGTCTAGGTTTGTCATAACTTTCCTTCCAAGGAGTAAGCGTCTTTTAATTTCATGGCTGCAATCACCATCTGCAGTGATTTTGGAGCCCAAAGGAGCCTGATCTCATTACCTGCTTCTATTTTGAGCACTGGGTTCCTGAATCATGACTCTGTATAATTTGTGTTTTTCTTTTCTTAGTATGCTTGTATTGCACTTAAATTAAATTTACTTGTTTGAGAAATTATTTGTTAAGAACCAGTAGGAAAAATTGAAATGTTGGCATTGTCAGAATTATTTATGTTGAAGAGACTTAACTATGAAGATATAAAGCAAATGTAATTCTTCAGGCAGGAGAGAAGAGAAATACAAGAATGAGGAAATGTCACTCCATGAACAAATTTCCTTGGTGTTTGGCTTCTAACAGCAGAAGCCATAAGGGAAGATCTTTTTGGAAATTATGTTGCTAATTAGGCCAGAATAGTCTCAGAAGCTTAACTTCAGCCTTCCTAATTCAGTGCTTATTTGGAATGCTGAGCAGAATTTTCATGGTTTACCCATCTCATGGCAGCAAAGATTTGCCCTCAAGAGCATTAGATAATTCTCTAGTCTTAACAATACCTAATTCAAAACTTAGACTAAATAATTTATATATTTCCACCACTGGGAAGAAGGAAAATAAATAGAAGTACTGATAAATTTGTTAGGCCTCAAATATCTCTTAAGATTTTAGCATTTCTTAGACTCTTGGAACTGTTAACCTAACACACACACACACACACACACACACAACACTCCAACATTAGATTAAGTGAAGTTAATATCCATGGAGTCAAATTTTGACTCATTACTGCAGACAAGGTGTTAGTATTACCTGGAGGTTGGCCTTCTGCTATTTATACTCTTTTAAAAAATAAAAATAAACACAACATAGCAGATGTGTTAGATAATGGTGTGTATCAAACCGTAGGGAATATTATCAATATAGTATTAATATCATTTAGTTATTTATACTGGTAGATTCGGTCAACAGTTGAAAGGTTCTTAATCAATCTGTTAATATTGCCTTCATGATTTCATTTTCATACATGTCCTTAGAAGCTATGAAAGCCTGGACTAAGAAATCTAAATAAGTTCAAAGTATTGGGGCAGCTAATTCAATCGCAGAAGTCCTTAAATTGTTCATTAATGCTGTAGCCAGAAACTAGAATGTTTAATGTATCACTTTTTATGGGAAATAAACTTCCCTCTCTGTGGAACTGTAACATGGATAATACTGATGGATTGCCTTAAATGACAGTACAGTTATTCTGGATAAGTTATGGTGAGTAAAATTTTCCTCTCTATTCTTGTCTTCCTCTTTTCACGTAAGAGGGAAAGGATAATAGGCTCAAAATAAGTGAACTGACATTCTATCTCCTGGGGGGAAAAATCAGTAGTTTTATTCCCATTCCCTTATTCTACACTAGAAACAAACCTGCTATTTATCCAAAAAATGGATGAGAAAGGGCTTCTTGGTTGGGAAATTCCGGCTATTTGTGGGATTTTTGAACATTTTTCATGTTAATGTGTGAGAGGGATTTATAGTTTAAGAAAAACTTTCTGACTGCACAAGGATAATAGAGAATCCATGTACTATCTATGGATGTTTCTAATTTAAAGTTAGCTCTATAGAGTGAAATCTATTAGCACAAGGTGGTCTTTTCCATCTTACAAGAGATAATAAACTAAATTATTGTGAACTCCTTTTGCTTGAAATTTAACCTATGATTTTATGACCTTTTTTAAGATTGTAATTAATTAGCCCCTAAACCATCTTCTTTTGCTGAAGATAATGTCATAATCGCAGGGCAAGTGATTTATCAGTTTAAGCCTATGCATTGATTTGTTAAAAACAAATATACCCTCTCTCTTTGCTAACAGTCTTACAACATCGTAACACAATGTCCCAAACTAGAATGAGTGTTAAATTATACACAAGTTGTCTGAACTAGTCTGCACCCCTACTTTCTTCTGTTTTCCCTCTAGAAATTATTTGCCACAGAGCACCATAAGTGATCTTCTCCACTTTTTCAATTAAAAACATTCAAATACATCTCATTGAATTTAGAATAAAATTCAATTTCCTTACTAAGTAATAAAGGTAAACAGTGTACCTTTATGATCTATCTCAGCTTTTTAGCTTTGAAAGCAGTGTCCCATTTGTCCAGTATCTTCAGCAGCACTTTCTTCTATTTTTGGAACATACAACTCTGTCTCTGTCCCAGGACTTTTGCACGTTTAATCCCAGCTACTTTTCCCCACTCCTCATATGCTTAGGTTCTTCTTATCCTTTAGGTCTCAGTTGAAATATTGCTTCCATTTATTTGATCCATTTGTCTTAGCTTCCTTTTTTGGTTTACTTTATGATTTTCTTCATAATTTACAAGTATTTTATTTAGTTGTCTGATGACTTCTTTATTGACTGCTTCTACTGTTCCAGGAAGTAGAAGTGCCAAGAATTCAGGAAGAAAATTGCCAATCTTGTTCACAGGGAATAGCGTCTACATAGTACATAACAACATCAAAACAAAACCAGGTTTTCCTCCTCATTGTTTAGACACCAAGTCATGTCTGTTTCTTTTGCGACCCCACCAGGCTCCTCTGTCCATGGGATTTCCCAGGCAAAAATACTGAAGTGGGTTACCATTTCCTTCTTCAAGGGATCTTCCTGATCCAGGGATCAAACCTGCATCTCCTGCTTTGGCAGACAAATTCTTTACCACTGAACAACCAGAAGCCCTTGTCCTCCTCAGTCCTATATTTTTATCCTACTTTCCATCATTGCAAATAATTCTTTCTGCAGGAATCCACTTTGAGACTTTGGTTGTGTGATCATGCCTGGGTATCGTACATGAAATGACAAAATATTTGAGTGGTTTTAAACAAGGTTTTTTACCAAGCTTCACAGGGATTCGATAGTAGAACACATTTAACTGCAGAGGGCAGCGCTGTTTAATGTGCTACATGGCAATCCCCTGACTCACAACCAACACTGTTTATTTCACATTCGAAGTCCTTTGATGGATGCTCTAAAATTCTTTCATTACTATTTTAGCAATGTGTTATGCAATTACACTTTAGAAATGACACATAGAAATATCAGAGTTTTAGCTTCAGAGCCATCAGAGTGTTTCTTAAATTAACTGAATGACCCTTAAGAAATGATTTTTTGAAAAATTGCAGATACTTGCATTTGGCCCTAGCTTCTAATTTCACTTCCTATACTCTCTCCTTTAAAAATGCTTTTGGAATTTAATCAGATTTAGCAGTAAGTAATGCAACTGCCAAGGATCCTCACTAATTTTTAGAAGGCTAAAATAAATTTAGAATTTCTCATGCTCTTGCCTACAAACTTTATAGCCTCTTGTCTTCCCCATCCCATCCATGTTCTACATATTGCCAGGTTAATCTCTAAAGCATATTTCTGATTTGTCACTCTTTTCTGAACAACCTTTCAAGGTGCCTGATTGCTTAGTTAGCATTATTTAGTTTTCAAGACCCTCTGAATGTTGCTTGATATCACCTGTTCAATCTTATTCTAAAGGCTTCCGTAGCTATTTGAAAAGGCCACAGATTCATCCAGAGCTACCCTTCCCACGTCTTTGCTTGTGCTCTTAGCCGCCAGCCAGACCTGCATCAGGCAGTGATCCTCTAAAAAATCTCACAGAGAACTGAAAGGCTTGGATTTCTGCCGTTTCCTTGACCTCAGTTTTGTACCCTATGCATATTAGGAAAGTCTGCTTTTACTTTCAGCATTTATGCCATTGAATACATTTCCTGATATGAGGAGAGAGACTTTCTTTTCAGAGTGATGATCAAAGAAAGGTTTGAGATGCTAAATGTTGAGGGAGGGAAGGGACTAGCTATTAGGAAAGTGGTTTGTCTTTGGTATCCTTTTCAGTATTTGACCTTTATTAAATAGTCATTATTTTCTTTTTTAGTCCTCCTCTCCCCTTTAAAAGTATATAGTGTGTCATGAAACTTTATGTTGCATCTCTTCATATGAGATACTGAGAAGATATTTATGCTATCTTCTCAGGGTGTATTTATATTTCAGCTCCAATGAAATTGGGAAAAACAAAGCAAATATTGTATTTACCAATAACAGACATAAAGTATTAATGACAAATTTAAAAGTTTTTTTTCTTTCTCTCATTCTTCTATTTTCTTCTTCTTTCCTTAAAACAAGCAATATTTTGTCCTTATTGATGAATCACACCAATAAGAAATCACATGTATGAAATGAAGCCCAGAATAGTATAGGAGAAATGTAAACACACTATAATATATGTAATTTAAATATACTATCTATATAGCTATCTAGCTTCAACATCATTATTGTGAATTACTTATCTATATGTTAGAAAGGCAATGCATTGGCAGGGCTACAAATTATTAAATATGTCTGGTGTAATCTTCCTTCTATCTGTGAACTCCAGCTACTGACTTTCTTCTCTTCCCCACTACAAATAGGTAGCCATAGTAATTGCTTTCTTCTATAACCTCCCAAAGGATTTTATGCAAAAATTAAAAAATATAAATCGATTACACTTTTTTCTCTCCTTTACACATGGTACTGCACTTGCATTTTATTTAATGGTATATCTTGGATATCTTCACAGGGATGAAAAGCTTTTTCATTCTTTATAGCTGAGTGATATTCTATAATATGTGCATAGCACAATTTATTTAACACATTTCTTTTTATGGCCATTTATGTGTTTTTTCTTTTACTGGGACAGTAGTAAGCAAAACTTGAATGAAAAGCAGTTTGCAAAAATTATTTAATATATCTATCTGCTGTGCTTAGTCACTCAGTTGTGTCCAACTCTTTGTGACCCTATGGGCTGTAGCCTGCCAGGCTCCTCTGTTCATGGGAATTCTCCAGGCAAGAATACTAGAGTGGGTTGCCATGCCCTCCTCCAGGGGATCTTCCCAACCTATGAATCAAAACAAGGTCTCTTGCATTGCAGACGGATTCTTTACTGTCTGAGCCAAGAATACTGGAGTGAGTAGCCTATTCCTTCTTCAGCAGATCTTCCCAATCCAGGAATCGAACTGCATTGCAGGCAGATTCTTTACCAGCTGAGCTACCAGGGAAGCCCATGTTATATCTATAGGTACTCTCAAATACTATGTTGCTCTATTATTTTTCTATCATGGCTATAACAAGTTGCCACAAACTTAGCAACTTAACACCACAACATCTGCAAATTCTCTTTGACATATAACATAACATATTTATAGATTCTGGAGATTAGGGCATGAACTTTGCTGGGGAGTCATTACAATTACCACACAAGCTTAGTCCTTAAAATGTGTAGTATTAAACAGGTTTTTAATTTTGTCTTTCAATATTTCTTACAGGTATTTCCATAGTCACATTTACTGCTGTTTACACTTTGGGAGATTTTTGAGTTACTTTTAGAATCAACTCTCATTTCAAGGAAAAGGAATTATTCTGCTGTGTTTTATTCCAAAATATTAAATGTCTCTTTTTATATTGAAAATTTTAATTCCCCTGGAAGTTATTTTACTATAAGATATATTATAGACCCATTTCTATTCATCAAGATAGCTAGTTAATTTTCCCTATACAGGAGTTCCTAATTTAGAGACTCTCATAGCATCTGTGAGTATTTTGTGAATTTCTAAAATTTCAGCAAACTTTTGCTTATATGTTCACTGTTTTCAAAGGGACAGGAGACTCACAAAATCACTTTCTTATTGTAAAAAAATAAAAAGACCAGATATAAGGACTTGGGCCCCAGACTTTTATTTACTGTAACCTGAATCTCAGAGTCTGAGAAGTCTCACCTCTTAAATGGGAGCAATGTGATTACATGATCCTAAAATTCTTTCCAGCTTCAGAAATATGAGCTAATTGATTCTAGTCTAAATTATTTAGAGTTTTAGAATAGCTATTTCTTTAAGCCAAATGAATATAAAGTAGAAATGGTATAAAAGATCATGTATATTGGAAAGGAATAATGGACTCTGTAGCCACAAACCAAATTTTTATAATATTGCATTTCAATAATTAATACAGTCAGTTTCAGCCAAAATATCTACAACTAGGAAAATGCATTCTTATATTAATTATTGAACTGGCAAAATACACACAAAAAATTCCATTCAAAAACCTGCCATAGTTTTAGCTTTTTATGAAGCATTTTTAACATTAACCATGTAGTATTATAAATTTATCATGGGCAGCACTTTCATTTGTTTAAACTGTATCTTGTTATTTCCAAAGGAAAAGAAGTATACTGACAGTAGCTGGCAGCCTGAAAAGAGCAGGACTTTTTAACAGTTGAACCCATTTCATATTATCCTCATGGTGGCAAAAAGAGATTAAATTCAAGCCATTTGGATGAAAAACAAACAAAAAAACCCCTGAGATATATTCTATAGTCTCTGGATTCTAGCTGTTTAATTTGAAGCTTGTGGAAGGTAATTTTAGAATCTTTTTGCTTTTCTTGGATTTTATATAGTTCTGGATTGAAAGCTGACTTAAAAATAATAAAAGTCATTGAAGTTTTTGAGTTTTCAATATAGTAGTCAACTTAGTGCATTACTAGTATTGATCAGTTCAGTTCAGTAGCTCAGTCATGTCTGACTCTTTGCGACCCCATGAATCACAGCACGCCAGGCTTCCCTGTCCGTCACCAACTCCCAGAGTTCACTCAGACTCACGTCCATTGAGTCAGTGATGCCATCCAGCCATCTCATCCTCTGTCATCCCCTTATCCTCCTGCCCCCAACCCCTCCCAGCATCAGAGTCTTTTCCAATGAGTCAACTCTTTGCATGAGGTGGCCAAAGTCCTGGAGTTTCAGCTTTACTATCATTCCTTCCAAAGAAATCCCAGGGCTGATCTCCTTCAGAATGAACTGGTTAGATCTCCTTGCAGTCCCAGGGACTCTCAAGAGTCTTCTCCAACACCACACTTCAAAAGCATCAATTCTTCGGCGCTCAGCTTTCTTCACAGTCCAACTCTCACATCCATACATGACCATTGGAAAAGCCATAGCCTTGACTAGACAGATCTTTGTTGGCAAAGTAATGTCTCTGCTTTTCAATATGCTATCTAGGTTGGTTATAACTTTTCTTCCAAGGAGTAAGCGTCTTTTAATTTCATGGCTGCAATCACCATCTGCAGTGATTTTGGAGCCCCAAAAAATAAAGTCTGATACTGTTTTCACTATTTTATAGACTAGGTTAAATATTTGCAATCACATATCTAGGAGAATTTATATCAACAACATAAGAAGAATTATCAAAATTTAACAACAAATATACAAACATCTCAAAAAAAAAGGCTAAAAATTTGAACAGACCCCTATGAGAAAGGTATGTGCCTCGCCTATAATAATATAAAATGTGGTAAACATCATGTTGTGATTAAGGAATTGCAAATTAAAACAACATAGTGTGTTGCTGCATACATATTTGGATAGCTAAAAGAAAAATTATTGACAGTACCAAATGCTAGTGATTTTGCAGAATGACTGGAACTTTAATACACTGTTAAACAAAGTGGTATAGGTACTCTGAAAACGTTTTGCAGTTTTTTATAAGTTAAACCTACTCATAATTTCCCAGACATTTTACTC
Organism: Bos indicus x Bos taurus; assembly: GCF_003369695.1. Classification (NCBI taxonomy): domain Eukaryota; kingdom Metazoa; phylum Chordata; class Mammalia; order Artiodactyla; family Bovidae; genus Bos; species Bos indicus x Bos taurus. The sequence continues at coordinate 24,484,481 of NC_040082.1, forward strand.
ATGAATACTTACAATATAGAAGTGGAAACTTATATTCTTTAAAATAGTCCTATACATGAATATTTATTGAAGTTCTATTCATAATCATCAAAAATTAAAAACAAATGTTTTTCAACTAGGAATGGGTAAGCAAACTGTGAGAACAGATACTCAGCAATTAAAAGAATAAAATACTGATATATGCACTAACTTGGGTGAATTTCAAAAGCATAATAAGTGAAGAAAGCTAGTCTCAGATATATTCTTGTATGATTACATTTCTATAACAGTTTTTTGGAGAAATTTTCACAATAGCTAACACATAAAAGCAACTCAAATGTCTATTGGCAGATGAACAGATCAAGAAAATGTGGTATGTATACACGTGTATATATATATGTGCTGTGCTGTGCTTAGTCGCTCAGTCATGTCCAACTCTGTGATCCCATGGACTGTAACCCTCCAGGCTCCTCTGTCCAGGGGGATACTCCAGGCAAGAAGACTGGAGTGGGTTGCCATGCCCTCTCCTCCAGGTGATCTTCCCAACCCAGGGATCAAACCCAGGTCTTCCACATTGCAGGCAGATTCTTTACCTTCTGAGCCACCAAGGAAGCATATATATATATATATGGAACATGATTCAACCTTACAAAAGGATATCCTGCCATTTGTGACAACATGGATGAATTTGGAGAAATTTTGATGAATTTGATGAAATAAGCCAATCATAGAAAGACAAATACTTCACAAGTCTACATATATGAGGAATCCAAAAAAATCAAACTCATAGAAACATAGAAGGCATTGATTGCCTGGGCTTGGAGGGATGGGAGAAATTAGGAGTAGCTGTTCATGCACAAAAGTTTTCAGTTATGCTAGGTGAACAATTTCTAGAGATCTGCTGTACAATACAGTGCCTATGTTTATCAACATAATATCATGCACTTCAAAATATAAGCAGAGAGATTTCATGTTAAGTGTTCTCATCACAAATGAGCAAAAACAAAGAGACACAGGAAGCTTTGGGAGGTGTTGGATATGTCTACACATATCGTATGAGTTTGCATACATCCAAACTCACCAAGGGTTTGGTGGCTCCCTGGTGGCTCAGTGGTAAAGAATCTGCCTACAATACAGGAAACTCAGGTTTGATCCCTGGGTCCGGAAGATCCCCTGGAGAAGGGAAGGGTAACCCACTCCAGTATTCTTGCCTGGAGAATTCCATGGACAGAGGAACCTGGCAGGCTACAGTCCATGGAGTGGCAAAGAGTCAGACATGACTGAAGCAACTTAGAAGCAGCAGCAAATTCACCAAACTGTACCCATTAAATATGTGCAGGTTTTAGTATGTCAGTTATATCTCAATAAAACTGAATTTAATATAATAAGGTAGTATTTTAAACAGAAAAAGCAGAGATAATACTCTAGCGTTAGAGAATAGATCAGTGGCTGCCTGGCTTAAACATGGAAGGAGGTGGTGACTACAGAGGGATAATATGTGAGATTTGAAGGCTGTATCTTGATTGTGGTGGTGTTTACACAGCGGAATGTATGTGTCAACATTTATAGAATTGTACATCAAAAAGTAAAAAACTGAAATTAACTTGAGGAGAAGAATGTACTTTGCTTTTTCTTAGGGAAAATTTCAGGATCATGAATAATTCCAGAAACATCTCTAAAATTAAAAGGTATTAAACTTAAAGCTGATATATTTGCAGAAAATAGAGTATAGAAGTTTCTCTCGTGGCTTGCATAAACCTGTCCAAGTAAGCATTATTGCATTTTAAAGAACCACATATTGCTGAAATTAGATTTGATCTGACTCTTTGAAGCGCGCATTTTTATATGGTTCCCTAGTTTGGGAGGTAGCAGAGGAAGGACAGAAGCTACTTAAAAAAATGGATTTTTAAGTTAACGTGTATGTAGTACAATATATGCAAAAGAACTTCATGGCTCTCATAAGAGTTCTAAATTTACATAGAGAAAGCACTGTAAATTCTCAAGGGTTCACATGACGGGCCCTGAAATGTAACAGATAAGCATCTGTACCGTTGAGATAAAGGTCTTTCCTTGGGTTCTGAGTAAAGGAAAATGTTTTTCTTTGGTCTTGTTATAAAAAGGGAATGAATGGAAACATTCATTTCTTTTCATTCACCCAATCTCCACATTATATATTTGCTTTATTATTAGTCAGATGTTGCCTATCCAGAGACGACTAGAAAATTTTACTTTGCTATCATCAAATATCTTTTCTGAGACACTTGCTTGGAAGAAATTAAATTTTATCCCCTCCAGATTATGTATGCAGAATCCTTGCTAAGGCTGAAATGAAGACCTTTATGTAGATGTGTTTTGTACACACATTCTTTGACCTCCGTTGGGATTTTGTTTGTTTCCATGTTTAGGTAAAAACAGACATTTTTAAAAAGCTCTGGTTAGGCATTTTGAACATGATAGTTCATTTGAGGTGTATTCAAACCAGTTCTGCAGAGAGATTTTTCTTGATGACCCTAAATTGCATACTCTGGACACAGGATGAATTCTAATAACTGTTCAGCTCCAACCTAGAGTGATATTACTTTGACTTTTGTATAATTATGCAGTATCAGCTCCATTTTAACTGCCTTTTCACATAATGAACCTCTTCCATAGGTTCCCCTTTGCATTCACTCTCATTTTAAGACACCTTACCCTTTTATTTTAACCCTATTTCTTCTCAGAAAACACAATGAGATTTCTCTCTAAATAGGAGTATTATATTCTAGTTGTTAGGTTGTGAGAAACAAACTACTGCTGCTGCTAAGTCGCTTCAGTCATGTCCGACTCTGTGAGACCCCACCGACGGCAACCCACCAGGCTCCGCAGTCCCTGGGATTCTCCAGGCAAGAACACTGGAGTGGGTTGCCATTTCCTCCTCCAATGCATGAAAGTGAAAAGTGAAGTCGCTCAGTCATGTCTGACTCTTAGCAACCCCATGGACTGCAGCCCACCAGGCTCCTCCGTCCATGGGATTTTCCAGGCAAGAGTACCAGAGTGCGTTGCCATTGCCTTCTCTGAAACTTCTACTACCTCTTAAAAATTAAAAAAAAAAAAAAAAAAAAATTAAAGTAGAAGCTAAATTGAAAATGAGATAATTTACTTCTTTTGAAACTGGAAGTTACATTGAACATGAACACTTTTTTAAAAATTGGCCTTTAAATTGTAAGCAAGATGAAAATCTTAATATAAAACTTTACAGAGGCTTTGGCAGACTTTTCCTTTTGCAGCAAATAGAGAACTACATTCTCTAGCATGCACCTTGAAAAGACCACAAATTTGCTAGAAATTTATCAGACTCATTAGAGAACATTGCCTCTGAGGAAAAGGTCTCTGTTATTTGAATGTGCTCTGTGAATCCAGTCACCAATTCCATCAATTCGTAGGCTGCTAAAGCTTTTCAGATGGAGGACCTGACAGAGCTGGTAAGACTTTAATTTAGTTTTGATTTTTTTTTTTTACCCTAAAGTTAAATATTTGCTGTCCATTGATCAATGAAAAACTCTGCAATTTCTCGGTATTACTCTAACAAATCTTAACGCAGACTGTAATTTCCTGTGAAATATAGCTGTCTGGAGGTGGAACTACATATAATAAGCTCAGTATGAAAACGGGAATGGAGGAGCGGCTACAGGGCTTCTTTCTTTATATTTTCCCCTTCCCCATGTTCCTTCCCTTTCCTCAAAAAAATCATTTCTCTGCCTTTTCAAGGACTTGTCTTTTCCAGTGCTTGTCATACATTATTTTTTTTTTAATGTGTATAGATCAAAATCATGCTGTGAGTAGCCAAGAGCAGAGTGCTGTTGTACTTGAATCATTTAAAATGTTACTGCCAGCATATTGGAGGGGTAAAGAAATGAAGAGATGTAAACCCAGTGGACAAACAGTTCATAATTACTTATGAAATGAAGAGTGGTATGTGTGTATAAAAAACAAGAAAGAGAGAAGGGGAGAAATAAACATCTATTATGAACAAAATATTTAGATATTTGGCAATTAAAATTAATTCAATAAACACACATAGAAAAAAAAGATTAGGCAAGGTATATAAAGATGCCATCCAATATGGAGAATTTAATCATCAGAGTTCTCTCCTCAAAACCAGGGCTTGTGCAGAATTTAAGTACATTTAGAATGGGAAACACATTAAATAGCTATGTATCCATTTGCCTAACAAAATCAATCACTGCATCTCAATCCAGTAGTGACATTTTTCTAATAACAGAAACATATACTAATGAGTAGTCCTTAATGCAGTTCTGTTACTATTAAAAGAGGTGAGAGAACATGAGCTAGTTCTGTTTGATAACTTCTTTTGCTTGCTTGCCCCACATAAGACCTCCTATAATACACATACTAGGGAACTTCTCAATATGTGTAGTCTTAGTGCACTTTTTTCCAATATCAAAAGTCAGAGACTCAGATGCTCCATTTCTTGCCCCTTGGGAGAGAGGGTATTGGCATGTCGTTTAAGTTCTGCCAATCATATCCCCCAACTCAGGACTTGGAATGCTGATGGTCAGAATTTACTTGTTACAGTTTCCACCATGCTAATGACCTGCAGCAGCAGTGTCCAGAACAGATTGCTTCTGCTAAAGATGGTAGTCTCACTCTCCAGTTTCCGCTACTTCACCCTTCAGAATTGTTCTGATGCCTCCCTGTTTTCCAAACCGGTCCCAATGGGTTTTATCCAATATATTCTTTAAAAATCCATCCAGAAAATTCCTTTTTGTGACCTGATATCCAGAGCCAAATTCTATTACCTGCTGTAGGGAGCTCTATCTGATTCAGCAAAATGAATCTTTCCTCGGAAGGAGGAGCTTGCCTAGCCATTAAAAATCTACTATATTTGTTAAGCTGATCTTCTTGAGAAAAAAAGATATCTTTCTAAGTATGAAAAGATGAAACTAAAAATAGATTGCCCTTTTACTGATGATTTCTGGTTGGCACATATCTTCTGTATGTCACATAAGTGATTTGTGTCTGCTTCAGTTTCTATCAGAAGATGTGTTTATTTTCTTTGGCTTAAAAATTGAGGTGGAAAAGGCTATTTTCTAGCTTTAATAGAGAAAGCTTTTGTGTCTGCAATTCATTTGTTTCTCAGAAAAAATTTTTAAAAACAATTTAATTTAAACATATATGCTCATATTTTAAATTGGAGAAATTTACATACTATAACATAATGTAATAGTAACCCACTCTGGTATTCTTGCCTGGAGACCTCCATTGGCAGAGTAGCCTGGTGGGCTACAGTCCATGGAGTTGCAAAGAGTCATACAGGACTGAGCAACTAACACTTACATAACTTAAAAATAAATGAATAATTGTAGTCAGTTTTAGATTCAAGTATTTATTTTTATGCAGTTAATATATATAACTGTATATAAACATGCTGAACAAAGTAAAAATTAAACCACTATTTTAAGTGATTCATTGCTTTAAATCTCCCTTTAAAGGAACTTAGAGTTTTTCAGAGATATGATACTATTTTACAGGGATTTTGAAAACTGCAAAGTGTCTAGATTTCAAGTGAGGAGTGGATATGTGTCCTCAGAAGTGGTCTTTCCATTTCAAGATAGGAAATTGAATTTAGTGCTAAAGGGCTAAAGCACTTTCCTTTAGAAGATCAGGAAATGCCACTATATAAAGGATAGGCTGTTCCTTTTTAATCCTACTAATCCAAGTTAATTCACTTTATCTATTAGGTCAGTTAAATATAACAATCCATCTTCAGCTGTCTGGCAGAATCATCTAAATCTGGGATATTCAGCTTAAGAAACGTGGCCTTCTATGTATGTGTATGCTGCTGCTGCTGCTGTGTATGTGTGTATATATGTGTATATATATATATATATATAGTAGTATATGTGTGTATGTGTCTATGTATGTGTGATTTGTAACTTTGTAGTATTTATGCTGTCCATCATCACCTGACCTTATCATTCCAAAAGCACATCTTCAACACATATACCCAATCATTTTACAGTTCCATATGCATATTTTCTAGAGATGTAACTGCTTTATAAACACACTACGACCACTAGAAAAGAGGAAGTTAAAAATAACTATAGTAATTTTGCTTATCAGGTTTAATTATTTGGATTTTTACTGGTTAATTTTCTTATGTATAAATTAATAGTAAGTTATGAATTTATGCAAAGACAATCTGCCAAAAGAATGCACCAGTGTCACATATATTTTAGGAATTGTAAAAGATACTAATCTCAATTCTTGTCAATATAATTGATTTATGATTAAAATTTATAAACCTCTTCTCTATGATATAAATTTCCTTCATATTTTTATTTTCTAAGTTAAAAAATACTTCTCATGTATTAGTTAGCAAATGTCACATGATAAATTACCCTCCAAATTTAGCAGCTTAAAGCAACCAATGGTAAACTGTCAGAAGGGGAAATAAAGATGATGCCTATTTATAATAGCATCAAAACAATACAATACTTATGAATAAAGTCAACAAAGGAGGTGAACCTATAAGACATTGATGAAGGGAACTGAAGAAGAAACAAATAAAGAGATATTCTGTGTTCAAGTATTAGAAGAATTCATATTATTAAATGTCCATATGACAGGAAGCAATCTCCACATTCAATACAATTTCTGCCAAATTCCAATGGCACTTTCCCCAGAAATAAAAACAAAAAACTGTAAGAATTGTATGGAATAACAAGAGACTGAATCGCCAAAGCAACTTGAGAGAGAAGAAAGCTGGAGCCATCACACTCTGAATTTCAAACTATATTACAAAGTGATAGTAATCAAAACCATATGGTATCAACATAAAAAACACGTAAACCAATGGAATCAAATAAAGGATCATAAGTAAAGCCATGAATATATGGTCAATTAATTTGTGACAAAGGAGTCAGGAATATATAATGGAAACCAGATAGCATCTCCAATAAATGATTTTGAGAGAACTGGACAGTCACTTGCAAAAGAATGAAACAGAACCTCTGTCTTATACCATAATCAAAAATGGATGGTTGTATTAACTCAATAGGGGAAAGTTTTTCACAATATTAAATTTATCAAATCATCACATTGTATACTCTCTATATAACATTGTATCTTGCAATTTCATTTGTCAATTATACCACAACAAAAATAATTTAAAATAAAATTTAGAAAGTGAAAGAAATGAAAACCCTCAAATGTATATATTTTCTCACAGGCTTTTTGGGTAAGGAATAAAGCACTGCATAGTTGAGTCCTCTACTTCAGGTTCTCTCACACTCAAAAATCAAAATTATATATCTTATGAAGGAATGATTAATAATAAATGATGTTTATATTCCAAGGCATTATTTGATATAATTCTGATTTTTAGGCAATCTTCATTGGTACCAGGGGAATGCTCATATTGGTATTGTAGTTTAAATCTTATACTAATTATTAAACAATTTAATTCCAAATATGGAATTAAGATTTATTTTCTATTCTTCTACTTATATCATAAATAAGATACAGTGGAGTGATACACAGATAAAAATATGTCAGAATAAAAAACACTGACTTTATATGTTAGATTTAGCAAAGGGAAGAAGCTTAGGAGTTAAATATTAAGTCATGAACACTTTTCTGCTTTAATATTCTGTGATCTTTTGACATCATTTGCCACTATTGATCACTCAGTCCTAAACCCTCTTTCAGCTCAGTTCAGTTGCTCAATCGTGTCTGACTCGGCAACCCCATGGACTGCAGAATGCCAGGCTTCCCTGTCCGTCACCAACACCCAGAGTTCTGCTCAAACTCACGTCCATAGCAACTGTGATGTCATCCAACCATCTCATCCTCTGTTGTCCCCTTCTCCTCCTGCCTTCAATCTTTCCCAGCATCAGGGTCTTTTCCACTGAGTCAGTTCTTCCCATCTGGTAACCAAAGTATTGGAGCTTCAGCTTTAGCATCAGTCCTTCCAATGAATATTTAGGATTGATTTCCTTAAGAATTGACTGGTTTGATCTTCTTGCAGTCCAAGGGTCTCTCAAGATTATTCTCCAACACCACAGTTCAAAAGCATCAATTCTTTGGTGCTCAGCCTTCTTTATGGTCCAACTCTCTGATCCATACATGACTACTGGAAAAGCCATACCTTTGACTCTATGGACATTTATCAGCAAAGTAATGTCTCTGCTTATATACTATCTAGGTTGGTCATAGCTTTTCTTCCAAGGAGCAAGCGTCCTTTAATTTCATGGCTGCAGTCACCATCTGCAGTGATTTTGGAGCCCTAAAAATAAAGTCTGTCACTGTTTCCAGTGTTTTCCCATCTGTTTGCCATGAAGTGATAGGACCAGATGCCATGATCTTAGTTTTCTGAATGCTGAGTTTTAAGGTAGGCTTTTCACTCTCCTCTTTCACTTTCATCAAGAGGCTCTTTATTTCTTCTTTACTTTCTGCCATAAGGGTGGTGTCATCTGCATATCTGAGGTTATTGCTGTTTCTCCTGGCAATCTTAATTCCAGCTTGTGCTTCATCCAGTCCAGTATTTCTCATGATGTACTCTGCGTATAAGTTAAATAAGCAGGGTGACAATATACAGCCTTGACACACGCCTTTCCCAATTTGGAACCAGTTTGTTGTTCCATGCCCAATTCTAACTATTGCTTCCTGACCTGCATATAGATATATCAGGAGGCAGGTCAGGTGGTCTGGTATTCCCATCTCTTGAAGAAAACCCTCTTTAGTATTCCTTTAATTTTATAGGCTGCATATTTTTAGCCTATGTTACATCTCTGAATTGTAGTTATAGGGCTTAGTCTTGGGGCCCTTTGTATTTTAAATAGTTTTGAAATTAAATTTATTTTACTTTATTTCAACTTTTTATTTGAGCACACTCTACATACAAGAAATAAACATAAGACTCTGATGCTGGGAAAGATCGAAGGCAGGAGGAAAAGGGGACAACAGAGGATAAAATGGTTGGATGACATCACAGTTGCAATGGACATGAGTTTGATAAGCTCCAGGAGTTTGTGATGGACAGGGAAGCCTGGCGTGCTGCAGTCCATGGGGTCCCAAAGAGTTGGACATGACTGAGTGACTGAACTGAACTGATTATTATATTCTCATTTGGTTGCATCAGTTTTGGGAAATTTTATAGCACGGCCATTTGATCATCTTTTTAATAATGGATATAAATTCCCAGCTGGGTGAGAAACAACAGAGAAACTGATCGGTCTTTTATGTTTGCTTTTCTGTTCATCTATTTGTGAGCTCACATTTATTCAGCATTTTGCGGCTATTGGGAAGAAGGATAATGCTGTAAGATCTAGACCGGTTAGATTTTGTATTCCTGTGTTTATTCTTGACTCAGCTGAAGTGTGAGACTGAAGCCATTAGTTCTCTATGTGCTTATGTATCTCTCTGTCTGTAACTTAAAAAGGTTCTATTCTATAATTGTGAAAGTGGGAAATGCTTTCCAACTTTTGGAAGACATTGGAATGGGAGGATATTAATAAATTAGATTATAATGTCTTAAAGAAGCACTGTTCTGATTTTTTCAGAGGTAAATAAGCACTTACATAATTGTTAAAAAATAAATACATAATACATTTAAAAGGCAGTCCATGTGGCCACAAAGAGTCTGACATGATTGAGCTGAACTTAACTGACATAGCTTAAAGAGTTTTCATACTTAATACATCCATGTAACCAGCACTCAGGTCAAGAAGTATGGTATTACCAACACCTTAAAGTCCATTACCTTACCCTTTTTCAGTCATAATACTCTCAGAGATTTTGTCTGTTTCCATACTTCATAAATAAAGAAACATAATATATTTTCTTTTGGGTTGGATTATTTTAGTCAATACAGTTTGGAGATTTGTCTAGTCCATTCAACACTATAGCTGTGTAGTGTTTCATTGTGTAAATATACCACAATTTATTTATCCATACATCTATTAATAGATACTTGAGTAGTTTTCAACTTTCATTTATTACATAATATATCTGCTATGGGTAGTCTAGTATATGTCTTTTGGCAGACATGTGTGTGTATTCTGATATGAGTTAAGAGCATGAATTGTCTGACCCTAGAACAACAAGGGATTGAACTTCATGGGTCCACTTACACTCAGATATAAATACATACTATGGTACTACACATGGAAGAACAGACTGGTTCCAAATAGGAAAAGGAGTACATCAAGGCTGTTTATTGTCACCCTGCTTATTTAACTTATATGCAGAGTACATCATGAGAAATGCTGGGCTGGGAGAAGCACAAGCTGGAATCAAGATTGCCGGGAGAAATATCAATAACCTCAGATATGCAGATGACAACCACCCTTATGGCAGAAAGTGAAGAAGAACTAAAGGGTCTCTTGATGAAAGTGAAAGAGAAGAGTGAAAAAGAATCGATGCTTTTGAACTGTGGTGTTGGAGAAGACTCTTGAGAGTCCCTTGGACTGCAAGGAGATCCAACCAGTCTATCCTAAAGGAGATGAGTTCTTGGTGTTCGTTAGAAGGACTAGTGTTGAAGCTGAGACTCCAGTACTTTGGCCACCTGATGCAAAGAGCTGACTCATCTGAAAAGACCCTGATGCTGGGAAAGATTGAGGGCAGGAGGAGAAGGGGATGACAGAGGATGAGATGGTTGGATGGCATCATCGACTCAATGGACATGAGTTTGGGTAGACTCTGGGAGCTGGTGAGGGACAGGGAGGTCTGGCATGCTGCAGTTCATTGGGTCACAAGGAGTTGGACATGACTGAGTGACTGAACTGAACTGAATGGTACTACACGACCTCTGGTTGGTTGAAAAGAAGAATGTGGAACCCTGGATACAGAGAACCAATTGTAGTTTTATGCTGATTTTCCACTGAGCAAAAGTTGGTGCCTCAAATCACTGTGTTGTTTAAGCATTAACTGTATAGTTTAACCCTCCTTATATTCATTCTAGCTGTATGACTTCATACAAACTACTTTTACAAAATACCTGTATCATGTGTTTCAAACTCCTAATTAATAAATGGGAGTCAAATAGTACTCATTGCTATGAGTACTATTGTAAATGAATTATATCTTTAAAGTGGTTAAATGACTATGTGACTAAATTTTTAAAGAGCCAAATCTCTAAAGCTAAGAGGAGTCCTCAACTCTTCAGTTCAGTTCAGTTCAGTCGCTCAGTCGTGTCCGACTCTTTGTGACCCTTTGAATCGCAGCACACCAGGCCTGCCTGTCCATCACCATCTCACAGAGTTCACTCAAACTCACCTCCATCGAGTCAGTGATGCCATCCAGCCATCTCATCCTCTGTCGTCCCCTTCTCCTCTTGACCCCAATCCCTCCCAGCATCAGAGTCTTTTCCAATGAGTCTACTCTTTGCATGAGGTGGCCAAAGTACTGGAGTTTCAGCTTTACCATCACTCCTTCCAAAGCAATCCCAGGGCTGATCTCCTTCAGAATGGACTGGTTGGATCTCCTTGCAGTCCAAGGGACTCTCAAGAGTCTTCTCCAACACCACAGATCAAAAGCATCAATTCTTTGGCACTCAGCTTTCTTTACAGGCCAACTCTCACATCCATACATGACCACAGGAAAAACCATAGCCTTGATTAGACGGACCTTTGTTGGCAAAGTAATGTCTCTGCTTTTGAATATGCTATCTAGGTTGGTCATAACTTTCCTTCCAAGGAGTAAGCGTCTTTTAATTTCATGGCTGCAATCACCATCTGCAGTGATTTTGGAGCCCAGAAAAATAAAGTCTGACACTGTTTCCACTGTTTCCCCATCTATTTCCCATGAAGTGATGGGACCAGATGCCATGATCTTAGTTTTCTGAATGTTGAGCTTTAAGCCAACTTTTTCACTCTCCTCTTTCACTTTCATCAAGAGGCTTTTTAGTTCCTCTTCACTTTCTGCCATAAGGGTGGTGTCATCTGCATATCTGAGGTTATTGATATTTCTCCTGGCAATCTTGCTTCCAGCTTGTGCTTTTTTCAGCCCAGCGTTTCTCATGATGTACTCTGCATAGAAGTTAAATAAGCAGGGTGACAATATACAGCCTTGACGTCCTCCTTTTCCTATTTGGAGCCAGTCTGTTGTTCCATGTCCAGTTCTAACTGTTGCTTCCTGACCTGCATACAGATTTCTCCAGAGGCAGGTCAGGTGGTTTGGTATGCCCATCTGTTTTTCCGAATTTTCCACATTTTATTGTGATCCACACAGTCAAAGGCTTTGGCATAGTCAATAAAGCAGAAATAGATGTCTTTCTGGAACTCTCTTGCTTTTTCCATGATCCAGCGGATGTTGGCAATTTGATCTCTGGTTCCTCTTTTCTAAAACCAGCTTGAACATCTGGAAGTTCACGGTTCATGTATTGCTGAAGCCTGGCTTGGAGAATTTTGAGCATGACTTTACTAGCGTGTGAGATGAGTGCAATTGTGCAGTAGTTTGAGCATTCTTTGGCATTGCCTTTCTTTGGGATTAGAATGAAAAGTTTTTTATTAGCTGTTTTACTTCTTTTAAATAGCATCATATTCCATTCAGTGCCAAGATTCAACTTACTGTAGTATTGTTAGTGTCTTCCTTTTTTCTCTTAAGTTCAATCTCCAATCTATCATCAAATTCTATGGCTCTGTCCATAAACACGTCCTAAAACTATTCTCCCATACTCCACTCTATCTTGTTTGGTACATTCCAGACTATTCTCCCCCTCACCTCTTCTTTAAAAATGTTTTTGAGTTGTTTCTAACTAACTCTCAATAGTAATCAAAATAACTATAAAAACTATATATATATATTTATTTTTATTTATGATGCACCATTCTCTGCATTCAAAATAAAGTAAAGGAAAACAAACAAATGAATAAAAATTTATGATGGCTTCCCTTCATAGCTTATCATTTCTTCTAAGGTTTCATGATATGGTGTTTCTTTTTTTCTGACCTCATCTCCTACCACTGTCCTTCTACTTTACCATATTACTGTCCTTTCTATTCTTCAAGTGAACCAAGTTCATTCTACCCAGAGTCTTTAGATTATTCTTTTACTTGGAATGCTAAGCCCACCAACATTTGTTAAGTGTATGTTTTTGGTTTTTTTTTAATTTTATTTTATTTTTAAACTTTACATAATTGTATTAGTTTTGACAAATATCAAAACGAATCCACCACAGGTATACATGTGCTCCCCATCCTGAACCCTCCTCCCTCCTCCCTCCCCATACCATCCCTCTGGGTCGTCCCAGTGTACTAGCCCCAAGCATCCAGTATTGTGTATCGAACCTGGACTGGCAACTCGTTTCTTACATGATATTTTACATGTTTCAATGTCATTCTCCCAAATCTTCCCACCCTCTCCCTCTCCCACAGAGTCCATAAGACTGTTCTATACATCAGTGTCTCTTTTGCTGTCTCGTACACCAGGTTATTGTTACCATCTTTCTAAATTCCATATTCCATGTTTTTGTTATTTAGATTTTAGCTCAAATCTTATCACAAATCTCAACCTCTTATCACACTGGTTTCTAAGAAGTACTTTTCTTGACTTATCTCTTAGTCTGCTCCACCAAACTAATTGTTTAGAATATCATCCTAGTTCATTTTATTTATTGCACTCATTTCTATATGGAATAACTTGATCATTTATTTGGTAATTGGTTTATTTTCTATCCCGTCATCTCTAGAATGAAAGCTCCTCAAAATCAGGGACCTTTTTTGTCTTCTTTATTAGTTCCTTTAATAGTGGTGCCTGGTGAGTTTTCCAGATGCAATAAATATTTGGAATGAATGAAGTAATGAAATGAACTAGCAACTCAGTTTTGTTTTTAAGTTTATAATACAGATTTAAGTAAGTATTCCAGAATGAATGGTAGCAATATTATGTCAACATACGTCACTTATAAAAATCCTATTTGTCTGACTAGTATTAGAAAGTGAAAGTGGTAGCCCCTCAGTTGTGCTGGACTTTTTGCCATCTCGTGGACTATAGCCCACCAGGTTCCTCTGTCCATAGAACTCTCCAGGGAAGAATACTGGAGTGGGTAGTCATTCCCTTTTCCAGGGGATCTTCTCAGCTGAGGGATGGAACCTGGTCATCCTGCATTGCAAGAACATTTTTACCTTCTGAGCCATCAGTCAAGCTGATCTATCATTACAGTCAATAGGTTAAAATGATCGCTTGGTTGGCTAAAGTGATTAGGCACTTGATTAATTTTATCTTTTTTTAATTGATTACATTTACATGAAAAGAGGTTCTAGGAAGTTAGGAAAATTGAAATGGTCTGCTTCTTTTTTTTTAACTGATATTTTATTTTACCTTTAGAAAAGCAAACTATGGGCCAAGATGGTGCTTTCCATCACACAGTGAAAAGAATACTGGCTAGGAATAACATATTTTCCACACAGAAAATCTATAAATATTGATTTGATATTTTATGCATTACTTAGATCCAACCAGTCCATTCTGAAGGAGATCAGCCCTGGGATTTCTTTGGAGGGAATGATGCTAAAGCTGAAACTCCAGTACTTTGGCCACCTCATGTGAAGAGTTGACTCATTGGAAAAGACTCTGATGCTGGGAGGGATTGCGGGCAGGAGGAGAAAGGCACAACAGAAGATGAGATGGCTGGATGGCATCACTGACTTGGATGTGAGTCTGAGTGAACTCCAGGAGTTAGTGATGGACAGGGAGGCCTGGCGTGCTGCAATTCATGGGGTTGCAAAGAGTCGGACACGACTGAGTGACTGAACTGAACTATGGGGAGGTATTTATAATGGGGAGGTATTTTATAATATTTAATAATATTAATATTTAATAATAATAATACCTCCTCAAATTTTATGGGGAGGTATTTATAATGAATAAATACACATTTTTATCTTTTGCTATTCCTTTCATAACTATGCCCTGTTAATAAATAACAATGTTATAAGTTCCTAGAAATACAAGTTAAAAATTTTATTTGTCTCTTTGGAGATGTTTTCTGTCTCTGAATCAAAGACTTTTTAGTGTTTTTGATAGAAAAGAAAAGTTTCTTACATTTTGATTTGGAGAAGTAGAATGGTTTAACAGCTTCACAAAGATGATTGGCAAAATGAGGAAAATAGAACTTTAGTTTGAAATCCTAATTTTTTAATTAAAAATTCTATTTTAAATATCTAAAAGTGACTTTTTAACCTCTATTATTTTAATGGATATTATTCCTTTAATACCCAGAAACGTGTTTACCTTTAAAATATTACCTTGAAGATGATTGCAGATTGATTATAAAACCCCTCTGATTCAAGCTTTGGTATAATGAAGAAAAGCAAACTTAACTTAGGCCATTGTTTCTTTCTCTTTCACTGTTTTTGCTTTCACATGCAGTATTGACCCTGACAGCAGGTCGAAGAAAGGTACATTATAGCAACATTAACATGCTATTTTCTTACGGGCTGGGCTGTTCCTGCCAAGCAGATAAATGTATAGTGTGAATTATCAAGCATACTGCACCTGGATTTTCTCCATGGTATTGAAAATAATTATTCCCATAGCACAGATAAGGTAACACTGATGCCTTAAGATCTACTATTAATAAGATTTGTATGTGCTGAAGTAAATAAGTAAGGTTCAGAAACTTGGCAATGTAAACCTAACTTCTGAACTATGAAGTGAGGCTTTGTCTTAATTTTTAAGAAAAGTTATGTGATGAAAAGATCAAAAGTTAGTACTATAGTCAAAAAATTTATTATATTAGAGCCACATAATGTAAAAATGAATAAGTTTTTGAGTGCTTCCTATATATAAGAAAGTTTTATAAGTACTCAGAGATCATTGATTAGCTGACCTTCCTAATTAGTTCTATAACCTGCATCCTCTCTTTCTTTTCCCTTTAAATATGAATTAATCCTTGGCTCCTTACCTACTCTATGTCTTAAAATTCCATAGTGTTTATTACCTTCTATCATATCAGGTGCCTTACTTATTCATTATGTTTTATTTTCCTATTTTCACTACAATGAGTACTTTTAAGTACAGTTATCTTTGTTTTAAAGACAATAGTCTAGATTATGCTGCAGTAACAAACAACCCCAAATTTCAATGAAGGAAAACAATGAAGTCTAATTTTTTCCATTTGAAATATTACACTATGAGTCTCTAGGAGGTTCTATACTCAGAAATCCAGAGATTTCATTTCCAAATGTGCTCCTATAATCACAAAGGCTTGGAAAAGCAAGTATAATAAATAGCTCCCTGGAGATTACAGCTTCAAAAGAGACACATCTCACTTCCACTTTTATTTTTTTAGGCAAAGGATGTCAGATGGTCATGTGTGAATTCAACAGCGCTGGAAAGGGGACTACATTTTAGTAAGCAGAATACAATTTAGCATATCTCTTTAATTAACTGCTGCATCCCAAGGGATGAGAGCATTTATTGGTGCATAGAAGATGGCACCCCACTCCACTACTCTTGCCTGGAAAATCCCATGGATGGAGGAGCCTGGGAGGCTGCAGTCCATGGGGTCGCTAAGAGTCAGACACGACTGAGCGACTTCACTTTCACTTTTCCCTTTCATGCATTGGAGAAGGAAATGGCAACCCACTCCAGTGTTCTTGCCTGGAGAATCCCAGGGATGGAGCCTAGTGGGCTGCCGTCTCTGGGGTCGCATAGAGTCAGACTGACTTCAGTCAGACATGACTGAAGTGACTTAGCAGCAGCAGCAGAAGATCCTAAATAACTATAACTAATAATTAGTATTATCATCATTTTATGGACAAGAAAACTGGGGCACCTGGGGATGAGGCAACCTGCCAAATACTAGGAAGAGCAGAACCTGAACTACGCAGTGTCACTGTAGAAACTAGACTCTTAACTACTATACTGATAAGTTGATAACAGAGGAGTCGCTGTCAATACTGAACTTACATTTTCTCTCTCAGTGTGAAGTGTGCTCTAGATTTTCATCTAGGAATAGCAGCATAAGCTCAGACAGAAGTTGGACTGCATCTGATGTAGCCCCACAACTGCCCCCAAAAAAAGACTTTTGAAGTTTGACAACTTGAAGAAGATAAAGAAGACACTTTGTTTAAGATGCTAAGATGGAGGTATAGGTAATTCTGTTGTCAAAGGTACTGGATATTTATTCTGTCTAAATTAATTATTCATAAGATATATATTTTTCATCAATAAATACAGAAATCTCTGTTTGTATTGTGGAACTCTCAGGATAAGGGGAATACATTTTCAATAATTTACAAACCTAGGAAATATAAGGCTTTTCCACATATCCTACACCTAAAAAAAAAAACCCCAAAACAGTCATAGGTAAATGCACTAATGCTTTGTATTTTGTTGGGAATATTCTTGAAAGAGAATATTTGAAGTAACAAATCAAAAAGTCTGGCAGTGAGGATGGAAAACAGAACTCCCATATATTTATAAGCCAAAATACAAATGAGTCTCAATGTTGAATAAGAAAATTCTTGTTTGAAGGCAAAAGTGTTAGTTTCATAGCAGAAATTGCTAGTGTGTGCTGAAGAAGCTAATGTTTAAATTTCATGTATATTTTACCTACAGGAAATCAAATTATATCAAAATATTGAGATCATACTGGTTTCCAATTTAAAAATACAAATATTATACCTAACATGGAACAAGTTTGCTAAAATAATTCATTGATCAAGCAAATATCCATTAGACATATACTATATAGCAGATCCCTGGTGGTTCAGTGGTAAAGAATCCACCTGCCAATGTAAGAGACATGGATTCAATCCCTGGGAAGATTCCCTGGAAAAGAAAATGCCACCCACTCCACTATTCTTGCCTGGGAAATCCCATGGACAGAGGAGCCTGGTGGGCCACAGTCCATGGGGTTGCAAGGAGTTGGACACAACTGAGTGACTTCACTTTCAGACTTTTGAGTGCAGTACTTTCACAGCATCATTTTTTAGGATTTAAAATAGTTCAACTGAAGTTTCATCACCTCCACTAGCTTTGTTCATAGTGATGCTTCGTAAGGCCCACTTGACTTCACATTCCAGGATGTCTGGCTCTAGGTGAATGATCACACCATCCTGGTTATCTGGGTCATCAAGAATTTTTTTTTGGTATAGTTCTGTGTATTCTTGCCACCTCTTCTGCTTCTGTTAGGTCCATATCATTTCTGTTCTTTATTGTGCACATTTTTGCATGAAATACTCCCCAATATCTCAAATTTTCTTGAAGATAGGTTTTTCCATTCCCAAAGATCTCTGGTCTTTCCATTCTATTGTTTTCCTCTATTTCTTTACAATTATCATTGAAGAAGGCTTTCTTATCTCTCCTTGCTATTCTTTGGAACTCTGCATTCAAATGGGTATATCTTTTCTTTTCTCCTTTGCCTTTCCCTTCCCTTCTTTTCTCAGCTTTTGTAAGGCCTCCTCAGACAACCATTGTGCCTTTTTGCATTTCTTTTTCTTGTAGATGGTCTTGATCACTGCCTCCTGAACAATGTCACAAACTTCCATCCATAGTTCCTTAGGCACTCTGTGTATCAGATCTAATCCATTGAATCTATTTATCACTTCCACTGTATAATCATAAGGGGTTTGTTTTAGGTCATACCTGAATGGTCTAGTGGTTTTCCCTACTTTCTTCAATTTAAGTCTGAATTTGGCAATAAGGAGTTCATGATCTGAGCCACAGTCAGCTCCCGGTCTTGTTTTTGCTAACTGTATAGAACTTCTCCATCTTTGGCTGCAAAGAATATCATCATCTGATTTCGGTGTTGACCATCTGGTGATGTCCATGTGTAGAGTCTTCTCTTGTTTGTTGGAAGAGGGTGTTTGCTACCACCAGTGCATACTCTTGGCCATCCTCTGTCAGCCTTTGCCCTGCTTCATTTTGTGCTCCAAGGCCAAATTTGACTGTTACTCCAGGTATCTCTTGACTTCCTACTTTTGCATTCCAGTCCCCTATGATGAAAAGGACATCTTTTTTTTTTTTTTTGGTAGTTCTAGAAGGTCTTGTAGATCTTCATGAATAGTTCAAGTAGTTTCTTTAGTATTACTCATTGGGCCATAGACTTGGATTACTGTGATATTAAATGGTTTGCCTTGGAAACAAACAGAGATGATTCTATCGTTTTTGAGATTGCACCCAGGTACTGCATTTTGGACTCTTTTGTTGACTATGAGGGCTACTCCATTTCTTCTAAGGGATTCTTGCCCACAGTAGTAGATATAATGATCATCTGAATTAAATTTGCCCATTCCAGTCATTTGAGTTCAGTGATTCCTAGAATGTCGACGTTTACTCTTGCCATCTCCTGTTTGACTACTTCCAATTTACCTTGATTCATTCATGGACCTAATATTCTTGGTTCCTATGAATATTGCTCTTTACAGCATCAGATTTTACTTCCATCACCAGTCACATCCACAACTGGGCATTGTTTTTGCTTTGGTCCCATCTCTTCATTCTTTCTGAAGTTATTTCTCCACTCTTCTCCAGTAGTATATTGGACACTTTCCTATCAGGGAGTTCATCTTTCAGTGTCCTATCATTTTGCCTTTTCATATTGTTCATGGGGTTCTCAAGGGAAGAATATTGAAGTGGTTTGCCATTCCCTTCTCCAGTGGACCATGTTATGTCAAAACTGTTCACCATGACCCGTTCGTCTTGGGTGGCCCTACATGGCATGGCTCATAGTTTCATTAAGTTAGACAAGGCTGTGGCCCATGTGATGTTTGATTAGTTTTCTGTGATTGTGGTTTTCATTCTGTCTGCTCTCTGATGGATAAGGATAAAAAGCTTATGGAAGCTTCCTGATGGGAAAGACTGACTGGGGGAAAGCCAGGTCTTATTCAGGGCCATGCTCAGTAATCTTTAATCCAATTTACTGTTGATAGGTGGGGCTGTGTTCCCTCCCTTTTGTTTGACCTGAGACCAAACAATTGTTGAGATAATGAAGATAATGGCAAACTCCTTCAAAAGGTATCATACACACACTGCTACACTTCGTGCCCTTGACCTTGCAGCAGGTCATCACTGAGCCACACCTCTGCCAGAGACTCCAGGACACTCACAGGCAAGTATGGATCAGTCTCTTGTGGGGTCATTGCCCCTTTCTCCTTGGTCCTGGTATACATAAGGTTTTGTTTGTGCCCTCCAAGAGCCTGTTTCCCCAGTCCTGTGGATTTTCTGCCCTCCAAAGTCAAATTCCCTGAGGGTTCTCAGTCCATTTGCCAGATCCCCAGGTTGGGAAATTTGTCATGGGCCCTAGAACTTTCTTAACAGTGTGAGAATGTATTTGGTATAATTGTTCTGCAGTCTGTGGGTCATCTGCTTGGTGGCTGTATGGTGGGGTGAATGATGACTTCCTCCAAGAGGGCTTATACCACAAGCTGGGTGACCCAGGTCTGCTGCACCCAGAGCTCCTGCCCCTGCTGCAGACCACTGGTGACCCATACCTCAGCAGAAGACACTCAAAGACTGAAAGGTAGGTCTGGCTG
This sequence comes from Bos indicus x Bos taurus, assembly GCF_003369695.1. Classification (NCBI taxonomy): domain Eukaryota; kingdom Metazoa; phylum Chordata; class Mammalia; order Artiodactyla; family Bovidae; genus Bos; species Bos indicus x Bos taurus. The sequence continues at coordinate 24,504,943 of NC_040082.1, forward strand.
AGTCTCTGTGGGGTCTCTGGGTCCTGGTGCACACAAGGTTTGTTTGAGCCCTCTAAGCATCTCTGGCGGGTATGGGGTTTGATTCTAAACATGATTTTGCCATTCCTTCTATCTTTCTGGGGCTTCTCCTTTGCCCTTGGATTTTGGGGCATCTTTTTTGCTGGGATCCAACATTCTCCTGTTGATGATTGCTCAGCAGTGAGTTGTAATTTTGGAGTTCTTGCAGGAGAAAATGAGCACACGTTCTTCTACTTCACCATCTGGATAATCTTTGATCATGAAGGTATCATAACAATCTATAATATCAATAATATTATATCAATCTATAATCTGGGTATATTTTAAGCTCATCTTATTCTCTCTGGTGTTTTAAAATACATGATTTCACTTTTCTGAAGAAACTAGCTCTAGACAATATGTATTTCCCTGAATTTTTTTCGCAGTACATATATAGCAATACCTAAAATAAGACATTATTATGAATATTCCTGATATTTCTGAGAATGGATTGTCTTTATTCATTTTGTTTCTTAGTTTGTTTAGTTCAGTTCAGTCACTCAGTTGTGTCTCTTTCCGACCCCATGAAACAGCACAGCAAGCCTTCTTGTCCATCACCAACTCCCAAAGTTCACTTAAACTCATGTCCATCGAGTTGGTGATGCCATTCAGCCATCTCATCCTCTGTTGTTCCCTTCTCTTCCTGCACCCATTTCCTCCCAGCATCAGAGTCTTTTCCAATGAGTCAACTCTTTGCATGAGGCGGCCAAAGTACTGGAGTTTCAGCTTCAAAATCAGTCCTTCCAATGAACACCCAGGACTGATCTCCTTTAGAAAGGACTGGTTGAATCTCCTTGCAGTCCAAGGGACTCTCAAGAGTTTTCTCCAACACCACAGTTCAAAAGCATCAATTCTTCGCAGCTCAACTTTCTTCACAGTCCAACTCTCACATCCATACATGACCACAGGAAAAACCATAGCCTTGACTAGATGGACCTTTGTTGATAAAGTAATGTATCTGCTTTTTAATGTGCTATCTATGTTGGTCATAACCTTCCTTCCAAGGAGTAAGTGTCTTTTAATTTCATGGCTGCAGTCACCATCTGAAGTGATTTGGGAGCCCCCCCAAAAAAAGTCTGACACTGTTTCCACTGTTTTCCCATCTATTTCCCATAAAGTGATGGGACCAGATGCCATGATCTTCGTTTTCTGAATGTTGAGCTTTAAGCCAACTTTTTTACACTTTGCTTTCACTTTCATCAAGAGGCTTTTTAGTTCCTCTTCACTTTCTGCCATAAGGGTGTTGTCATCTGCATATCTGAGGTTATTGATATTTCTCCCGGCAATCTTGATTCCAGCTTGTGCTTCTTTCAGCCCAGCATTTCTCATGATGTACTCTGCATATAAGTTAAATAAGCAGGGTGACAATATACTGCCTTGACGGACTCCTTTTCCTATTTGGAACCAGTCTGTTCCATGTTCAATTCTAACTGTTGCTTCCAGACCGGCATACAGGTTTCTCAAGAGGCAGGTCAGGTGGTCTGGTATTCCCATCTCTTTCAGAATTTCCCACAGTTTATTGTGATCCACAAAGTCAAAGGCTTTTGCATAGTCAGTAAGCAGAAATCGATGTTTTTCTGGAACTCTCTTGCTTTTTTTATGATCCAGCAGATGTTGGCAATTTGATGTCTGGTTCCTCTGCCTTTTCTAAAACTAGCTTTAACATCTGGAAGTTCATGGTTCATATATTGCTGAAGCCTGGCTTGGAGAATTTTAAGCATAACTTTACTAGCGTGTGAGATGAGTGCAATTGTGCAGTAGTTTGAGCATTCTTTGGCATTGCCTTTCTTGGGGATTGGAATGAAAACTGACCTTTTCCAGTCCTATGGCCACTGCTGAGTTTCCAAAATTTGCTGGCATATTGAGTACAACACTTTCACAGCATCATCTTTCAGGATTTAAAATAGCTCAACTGGAATTCCATCACCTTCGCTAGCTTTGTTCCTAGAGATGATTTCTAAGGCCAAATTGACTTCACATTCCTGGATGTCTGGCTCTAGGCAGTGATCACACTGTGATTATCTGGGTTGTGAAGCTGTTTTTTGTACAGTCTTCTGTGTATCCTTGCCACTTCTTATTAATATCTTCTGCTTCTGTTAGGTACATACAATTTCTGTCCTTTACTGAGCCCATCTTTGCATGAAATGTTCCCTTGGTATCTCTGATTTTCTTGAAGAGATCTCTAGTCTTTCCTATTCTGTCGTTTTCCTCTATTTCTTTGCACTGATCGTTGAGGAAGGCTTTCTTATCTCTCCTTGCTATTCTTTGGAACTCTGCATTCAGATGCTTATATCTTTGCTTTTCTCCTTTGCTTTTCACTTCTCTTCTTTTCACAGCTATTTGTAAGGCCTCGTCAGAGAGCCATTTTGCTTTAAAAAAAAATTTTTTTTTCTTTGAAATGTCTTGATCCCTCTCTGCTGCATGATGTCACGAACCTCTGTCCATAGTTCATCAGGCACTCTGTGTATCAGATCTAGTCCCTTAAATCTATTTCTCACTTCCACTGTATAATCATAAGGGATTTGATTTAGGTCATACCTGAATGGTCTAGTGGTTTTCCCTACTTTCTTCAACTTAAGTCTGAATTTGGCAATAAGGAGTTCATGATCTGAGCCACAGTCAGCTCCCGGTCTTGTTTTTGCTAACTGTATGGAACTTCTCCATCTTTGGCTGCAAAGAATATCATCATCTGATTTCGGTGTTGACCATCTGGTGATGTCCATGTGTAGTCTTCTCTTGTTTGTTGGAATAGGGTATTTATATGACCAGTGCATTCTCTTGGCAAAACTCTATTAGCTTTTGCCCTGCTTCATTCTGTACTCCAAGTCCAAATTTGCCTGTTACTCCAGGTGTTTCTTGACTTCCTACTTTTTCATTCCAGTCCCCTATAATGAAAGAGAGATCTTTTTTGGGTGTTAATTCTAAAAGGTCTTGTAGGTCTTCATAGAACCGTTCAACTTTAGCTTCTTCAGCGTTACTGGTTGGGGCATACACTTGGATTACCGTGATATTGAGTGGTTTGCCTTGGAAATGAACAGATATCATTCTGTTGTTTTTGAGATTGCATCCAAGTACTGCCTTTTGGACTCTTGTTGACCATGATGGCTACTCCATTTCTTCTAAGGGATTCCTGCCCACAATAGTAGATATAATAGTCATCTGAGTTAAATTCACTCATTCCAGTCCATTTTAGTTTGCTGATTCCTAGAATGTCGACATTCACTCTTGCTATCTCCTGTTTGACCACTTCCAATTTGCCTTGATTCATGGACCTGACATTCCAGGTTCTTATGCAATATTGCTCTTTACAGCATCAGACCTTGCTTCTATCACCAGTCACATCCACAACTGGGTATTGTTTTGCTTTGGCTCCATCCCTTCATTCTTTCTGGAGTTATTTCTCCACTGATCTCCAGTAGCATATTGGGCACCTACCAACCTGGGGAGTTCCTCTTTCAGTATCCTATCATTTTGCCTTTTCATACTGTTCATGGGGTTCTCAAGGGAAGAATACTGAAGTGGTTGGCCATTCTCTTCTTCAGTGAACCACATTCTTTCAGATCTCTCCACCATGACCCTCCTGTCTTGGGTGGCCCTACACGGCATGGCTTAGTTTCATTGAGTTAGACAAGGCTGTTGTCCATGTGATCAGATTGACTAGTTTTCTATGGTTATGTTTTCAGTGTGTCTGCCCTCTGAAGCCCTCTAGCAAAACCTACTGTCTTACTTGGGTTTCTCTTACCTTGGACGTGGGGTATCTCTTCATGGCTGCTCCAGCAAAGTGCAGCCATTGCTCCTTACCTTGGACAAGGGGTATCTCCTCACGGCCTCCCCTCCTGACCTTGAACGTGGTGTAGCTCCTCTAGGCCCTCATGCACCTGCCCAGCCACCGCTCCTTGGTCCAAATCCATCTGTACTCCCCGAGGAGGCGGATGGGCACAAGGGGCCGATGCTGGTACCAAAGCTCTGGTTCCTCATGGAGTCCAGTCACAGGAAGGAAGTCTACTCTGGTGCTTCCTCCGTTGCCATAACTGTCGACTGAAAAAAGATGTACAATTTGAGAGTTGTGAGTTAAGTTTTATTTGGGGGCAAAATGAGGACTGTTTAGTTTGTTACACAATTGAAAAATTTAGAGGAGATCCTCTCTATTTCACTTTATCATGTAATCTTATTTTCTATTTGAATATAAACTGACCACTTGCCTGTAGATATCTATCTATATGTAATTACTGGTGTGTACTTACATTCTTGGACTTCCCAGGTGGCACTAGCGGTAAAGAACCCACCTGCCAATGCATGAGACTAAAGACGAGTTCAATCCCTGGTTTGGGAAGATCCCCTAGAGAAGGGCATGGCAACCGACTCAGTATTCTTGCCTGAAGTATCTCATGGACAGAGAAGCCTGGAGGGCTACAGTCCATGAGGTTGCTAAGAGTCAGACACAACTGAAGTGACTTGGCACATGACTGGCAATTACACGCTCATATATACAATCTCTTGTAATATGCTATTTAAATTATATTTATATTATATATATGAATTTTTTTTTTTATCAATTACACTTTCCAGGAGTTGACCAATTACAAAAAACAGTATTCCACCTTTCCACCTTTACTTGGGCATTCAATTTCATTATAACAAGCCCAGCCTCTCAGAATTATTTCAATTGCTTTTACTAATTACCTAAGGTAATAAGATACATAAAAAAAAATTCAATAGTAGATAACAAATAGGAATTTTTTTCATCTTTGTTTATTTTAATACTTTTTTTTTTATTTGAGCAAAAAATCCATTTGAATGAGGCAATTCCAAACCAAAGTGGTTAGGATCACTCCACGGATAGGAACTGGGGGAAAGACTTTTATAAACAAGAGTGGGGAGCAAAGAAATGATTTGATTGGTTATCACTTAAGTGGGTGTATTATTTGGAAAACATTAATTGGTTCTTTGTGATTAGTTGTCCTCAGGTTTTGATCCTTAATCTAGAGGCATTTACAGCCTTAGGATTTGCTTATTTTGGATGATAAGGTGTTAGAAACACCTCACTCTATTGGCCTCCTTGTTTAATTTAATAATGCTTTACATACATTCTTTTGATTAAACATCACAATGTCCACCCACGAGGCATGCCAAATTATTACCCTTATTTTAAACATGAGAAAATTCAGGTTGAGCAAATTTGTGGCTTGCCCAAGGTCACTGAGCCAGGAAATGTAGAAGTAGGTCTATAAACCCAGGCAGCAGGATGCCAGATTGAGCTACTCACAATATTGCCTAACTCCCTCTGAGGGTGTGAGGGTGCCTGCTTGGAGCTGAGCAGTGTCAGGAGCCCTTGATCTTATTTCCTCTCCACACTAACTTTGCCTGGGGAGGTATTAATCCCCTTTTACAGACAAGAACACACCATAAAAATAGTTATGTGAATTACTCAGGCTCTCAGGGATAGTTAAGTGTTGTGACCAGATTCCAACCCTGGTGTGTCTGGGATGGATCGTATTAGAATTGGTAAGGCAGTGCAACAAACTGTAGAATGGTTTTTCTGAATGATTTTTGAAGGGCAAACCAAACACCAGTTTTTTATTTTCTTCCAAATGAATGGTACTTAATTAATCAAAGAGTAGAAAAAATGTACAGGAAACTCATTTAATATCTTTTAAACACCTATAAGTCAGCTGGTGAATTTGTTAATTTGTTGTAAGAGATACTGAAAGTGTGGGGAAAACTTAACCCTGCTGCTCTTTTCCTAAGATGTGAGACTTATTTTGATTTTCAAACTGCATATGTACTAAAGCAAAGGCATTAGGTAGTTATTATCTTGACAGATATATTCACAAGTTTTCCTATTTTCAAAAGACATAATTCTAAAATCCTGTGGTTTTGACAATTATAAAAAATAAATTGTATACATACCTATAATTTTGTGAAACAATTTACTGCCCAGTACAAAAGTCTCTAATATAATTTTAACTAAAGTTCACAAAATCTTTCTTTATTGGGGGATATGATTTATGGGTAACTATTTACATAGGGCAAATTCTAAATAGTGTTAAATAAGGCAAAAATCCTCAACCATAAAATAAACATGCTTTTTGTTTACTGCAATGGATTTGAAATGGAAAAAGAATTTGAAAACAAGAAAAAAAAATTAGAAGCACCTAGGATATATCTGAAATATGAACTTGTTGAGTTCTTTCTACACAGTAATATTTTTCTTCAATGGGTAACCTCAGTTTGAATAAATATAAACTAGCAAGGCATTAATTTAAATAAACAGCTAATAGATCATGAATTTTATAGGAGTATAAATGATAAGTTTAAAAAAGCAGTAAGTAGAGTAAACTTGGTCGTCGTTTATGTGCATATGCTTTAGTTTAGCTGTGAAATCTTGCTTATAATTTGTGAACATTTTGCATCTTTTTCTTTTAAAATGTTAAACTAATTTTAACCATTTATTTTCCATTCTTTCACTTTTCTTCTCTCCCTTCCTGCCATCTATGTTTACATTATACTATGCCTAGTGCATCCCAGGAATTAAGCTAATTACAATGTTCTTTCAAGAGCTGGCTCCACCACATATGTGCTGTGAAATATTGAAGACAGTTTTATGTAACTTTTTTCCAGCTCTACTGAAATGTGGTTAACATATAATATTATGCAAATTGAGGGTGTACAGTGTGGAATTTGATATACTTATGAATTTGATATACTTATAATCATGAAATGATTACAATAGTTATTGGTTTTTGTGTGTGTGTGTAATGTGATTAGATGGAGAAGGCAATGGCACCCCACTCCAGTACTTTTGCCTAGAAAATCCCATGGATGGAGGAGCCTGGTAGGCTGCAGTTCATGGGGTTGCTAAAATTGGACATGACTGAGTGACTTCACTTTGACTTTTCACTTTCATGCATTGGAGAAGGAAATGGCAACCCACTCCAGTGTTGTTGCCTGGAGAATCCCAGGGAGGGGGAAGCCTGGTGGGCTGCAGTCTATGGGGTCGCACAGAGTCGGATACGACTGAAGCGACTTAGCAGCAGCAGCAGCAATGTGATTAGAACTATGAAAATTTACTCTTTCAACTTTCAGTACAATATGTGTTATATAGCAATTATATTCCCTGGTAATTCAGCTGGTAAAGGATCTGCTTGTAATGCAGGAGGCCCAGGTTCGATTCTTGGGTCAGGCAGATACTCTGCAGAAGGGTTACCAGAAGGGATACCCACTCCAGTATTCTCAGGCTTCCCTGGTGGCACAGGCAGTAAAGAATCTGCCTGCATTATGGGAGACCTGGGTTTGATTCCTGGGTTGGGAAGATCCTATGGAGAAGGGCATGCCAACCCACTCCAGTATTCTTGTCTGGGTAATCCCCATGGACAGAGAAGCCTGGTGGGCTACAGTCCATGAGGTTGCAGAGTCAGGCATGACTGAGTGACTAAGCGCAGCACATACAATACAGTATTGATAAATACAGTCATCATGCTGTACATTAGATCACCAGAACTCATTAATATTATAACTGTAAGTTTGTACCCATAAACTACCTGCCTTCACCCATTTCCCCAATTCCCTTCCCCTGGAAGCTACCAATAATCATTCTTTCTGTGTGTTCAATGTTTTTTTGGATTCCACATATAAGTGAGATCATACAGTATTTGCCTTTCTCTGTCTTATTTCCCTTAGCATAATCCCCTAAAGTTTCATCTGCATATTGAAAACAGCATGATTTCCTTCTGTTTATGGTTGAACAATGTTCCTTTGCCTATGTATATCTACATTTTTCTATTTATTCATCTCTATCTCTATCTTGACTACTATAAATAGTGCTACAGTGAATGGGAAGGTGTGGATATATCTTCAATATAGTGGTTTTATTTCCTTCAGCTATATACCCAACAGTGGGATTGCTGGATCACATGGTAGTTCTATTTTTAATTTTTTAATAAACCTCCATACTATTTTTCAGAATTGCTGAACAAATTTATATTCCCATCCACAGGGCATAAGTTTTCTCTTTTCTCCATATTCTCTCCAATGTTCGTTATATCTTGTCTTTTTTGGATAATGGTTACTCTAACAGGTATGAAATTATATCACATCATAGTTTGAGCCAGACATCCTGGAGTGGGAAGTCAAGTTGGCCTTAGGAAGCATTAGTATGAACAAAACTGGTGGAGGTGATGGAATTCTAGCTGAGCTATTTCAATTCCTAAAAGATGATGCTTTTAAAGTGCTGCACTCAACATGCCAGCAAATATGGAAAGCTCAGCAGTGAGTGACCACAGGACTGGAAAAGGTCAGTTTTCATTTCAATCCCGAAGAAGGCCAATGCCAAAGAAGTTTCAAAGTATTGCACATTTGTGCTTATTTCATATGCTAGCAAGGTAATGCTCAAAATCCTTCAAGCTAGGCTTCAACAGTATGGGAAGTGAGAACTTCCAGATGTACAAGCTGGATTTAGAAAAGGCAGAGGAACAAGAGATCAAATTGCCAACATCCATTGGCTCATAGAAAACGCAAGGGCATTCCTGTAAAACATCTACTTCTGCTTCATTGACTATGCTAAAGCTTTTGACTTGAATCTCAACAAACTGAAAAATTCTTCAAGAGATGGGAATACCATACCACTTACCTGTCTCCTGAGAAATCTGTGTGCAGGTCAAGAAGTGACAGTTAGAACAGGACATGAAACAATAGACTGGTTCCTAATTGAGAAAGGAGGATGCAAAGGCTATATATTGTCACCCTGCTTATCTAACATCTATGCAGAGTACATCATGCAAAATGCCAGGTTGGATGAATCACAAGCTGAAATCAAAATTGCTGGGAGAAATATCAAGAATCTCACATACAGATGACACCACCCTAATGGAAGAAAGCAAAAAGGAACTAAAGAGCTTCTTGATGAGTGTGAAAGAGGATAGTGAAAAAGCTGGCTTAAAACTCAACAAGATGTATGGAGAGAGTAACATGGAAACCTACATTACCATATGTAAAATAGATAGCCAATGAGAATTTGCTGTATATCTCAGGGAACTCAAACATTGGCTCTGTATCAATCTAGAGGTGTGGGAAGGGGAGGGAGATGACAGGGAGTTTCAAGAGGGAGAGGACATATGTATATCTATGGCCGATTCATGTTGAGGTTTGTCAGAAAACAACAAAATTCTGTAAAGCAATTATCCTTCAATCAAAAAAAAAAAAAAAAAAAAAACCAAAAACTAAAGTCATGTCATCTGGTCCTATCATTTCACGGCAAATAGATGGGGAAAATCTGGAAGCAGTGACAGATTTTATTTTCTTAGGTTCCAAAATCACTGCAGACAATGACTGTCACCATGAAATTAAAAGATTGTTTAATTTAAACAAGGAACAACAAAGCTTGTTCCTTGGAAGAAAAGCTATGACAAACCTAGACAGTGTATTAAAAAGCAGAGAAATCACTTAGCCAACAAAGGTCCATATAGTTGAAGCTATGGTTTTTCCAGTAGTCATGTACAGATGTGAGAGTTGGACTATAAAGAAGGCTAAGAGCCAAAGAATTAATGCTTTGAAATTGTGGTGCTGGAGAAGACTCTTGAGAGTTTGTTGGACAGCAAGGAGATCAAACCAGTCAATCCTAAAGGAAATCAAACATGAATATTAATTGGAAGGCTTGAAGCTGAAGTTGAAGCTCCAATACCCTGATCACCTGATGGGAAGAGCCCACACATTGGAAAAGATCCTGATGCTGGGAAAGATTAAGGGCAGGAGGAGTAGGGGGTGATAGAAGATGAGATGGTTGGATGCATCACTGATTCAATGGACATGAGTTTGAGCAAACTCCAGGAGATAGTGAAGGACAGGAAAACCTGGTGTTCTGTAGTCCATGTGGTCACAAAGAATTGGACACAACTGAGTGACTGAACACCAACAACATGATTTGATTTGCATTTCCCTGATTATTAGTGCTTTTGAGCATCTTTTCATACATCTGTTGGTCATTTGTAGATCTTCTTTGAGAAATTATCTATTGGGGTCCTTTGCCAATTTTTTTAATTGATTTTTTTTCTCTTGAGTTCTATGAGACAAATCAGATATCAGATAAATTTATGAAATAAATGGTTTCCAAATATTTTCTCCAATTCTGTATGTTGTCTTTTCATTTTGTTGAATCACTTCTGGTTGTGTGAGGTTGCAGGCTGTGTTTACTGGCTGTGTTTCCTGGCAATGTGATACTGGTTGTGGTGGTTTAGTCACCAAGTCTTGTCCAACTCTTTGCAACCGCATGGACTATAATCCGTCAGGTTCCTCTGTCCATGGGATATTCCAGGCAAGAATACTGGAGTGGGTTCTCATTTCCTTCTCCAGGGGATCTTCCTCACCCACAGATAGAACCTAGTCTCCCTCCATTGCAGGTAGATATTTGTACCATCTGAGCCACCAGCAAGTCTGATTGAATTCTGTGAATAATCTCTCCTGGTAGATTGGAACCTTAAGCTGTGCTTCTCAACAAATTGGTGCTGCTGGTTGGACTCTATGTTCAGTTATGGCCACAGGCTGTACCCTGATGTTAGGCAAGGCCACAGACTGATCTTTCCCAGTCCTGTGGCCACTGCTGAGTTTTACAAATTTGTTGGCATATTGAGTGCAGCACTTTCACAGCATCATCTTTCAGGATTTGAAATAGCTCACCTGGAATTCCATCACCTCCACTAGCTTTGTTCCTAGTGATGATTTCTAAGGCCCACTTGACTTCACATTCCAGGATGTCTGGCTCTAGGTGAGTGATCACACCATCGTGATTATCTGGGTCATGAAGATCTGTTTTGTACAGTTCTTCTGTGTTTTCTTGCCATCTCTTCTTAATATCTTGTGCTTGTGTTAGGTCTATACCATTTCTGTCCTTTATCGAGCCCATCATTGCATGAAATGTTCCCTTGGTATCTCTAATTTTCTTGAAGAAGTCTCTAGTCTTTTCCATTCTGTCGTTTTCCTCTATTTCTTTTCATTGATCGTTGAGGAAGGCTTTCTTATCTCTCCTTGCTGTTCTTTGGAACTCTGCATTCAGATGCTTATATCTTTCCTTTTCTCCTTTGCTTTTCTCTTCTCTTCTTTTCACAGCTATTTGTAGGGCCTCCTAAGACAGCCATTTTGCGTTTTTTGCAAAAAAAAAAAAAAGGGGGGGGGGGGATGGTCTTGATCCCTGTCTCCTGTACAATGTCACGAACCTCCGTCCATAGTTCATCAGGTACTCTGTCTATCAGATCTAGTCCTTTAAATCTATTTCTCACTTCCACTGTATAATCATAAGGGATTTGATTTAGGTCATACCTGAATGGTCTAGTGGTTTTCCCTACTTTCTTCAATTTAAGTCTGAATTTGGCAATAAGGAGTTCATGATCTGAGCCACAGTCTGCTCCCGGTCTTGTTTTTGCTGACTGTATAGAGCTTCTCCATCTTTGGCTGCAAAGAATATCATCAATCTGATTTTGGTGTTGACCATCTGCTGATGTCACAAAGAAAGGCAATGATAAAGAATGCTCAAACTACTGCACAATTGCACTCATCTCACACGCTAATAAAGTAATGGTCAAAATTCTCCAAGCCAAGCTTCAGCAATACGTGAACCTTGAACTTCTAGATGTTCAAGCTGGTTTTAGAAAAGGCAGAGAAACCAGAGATCAAATTACCAACATCCGCTGGATCATTGAAAAAGCAAGAGAGTTCCAGAAAAACATCTATTTCTGCTTTATTGACCATGGTAAAGCCTTTGACTGTGTGGATCACAATAAATTTTGTGGAAAATTCTTAAAGAGATGGAAACACCAGACCACCAGACCTGCCTCTTGAGAAACCTATATGCAGGTCAGGAAGCAACAGTTAGACTGGACATGGAACAACAGACTGGTTCCAAATAGGGAAAGGAGTATGTCAAGGCTATATATTGTCACCCTGCTTATTTAACTTATATGCAGAGTACATCATGAGAAATGCTGGGCTGGAAGAAGCACAAGCTGGAATCAAGATTGCTGGGAGAAATGTCAATAACCTCAGATATGCAGATGACACCACCCTTATGGCAGAAAGTGAAGAGAAACTAAAAAGCCTCTTGATGAAAGTGAAAGAGGAGACTGAAAAAGTTGGCTTAAAGCTCAACATTCAGACAACGAAGATCAAGGCATCTGGTCCCATAACTTCATGGGAAATAATGGGGAAACAGTGGAAACAGTGTCAGACTTTATTTTTCTGGGCTCCCAAATCACTGCAGATGGTGACTGCAGCCATGAAATTAAAAAACGCTTACTACTTGGCAGGAAAGTTTTGACCAACCTTGATAGCATATTCAAAAGCAGAGACATCACTTTGCCAACAAAGGTCCGTCTAGTCAAGGCTATGGTTTTTCCAGTGGTCATGTATGTATGTGGGAGTTGGACTGTGAAGAAAGCTGAGTACCAAAGAATTGATGCTTTTGAACTGTGGTGTTGGAGAAGACTCTTGGGAGTCCTTTGGACTGCAAGGAGATTCAACCAGTCCATCCTAAAGGAGATCAGTCCTGGGTGTTCATTGGAAGGACTGATGCTAAGCTGAGACTCCAATACTTTGGTCACCTCATGCGAAGAGTTGACTCATTGAAAAAGACCCTGATGCTGGAAGGGATGGGGGCAGGAGGAGAAGGGACAACAGAGGATGAGATGGCTGGATGGCATCATCGACTTGATGGACATGAGTTTGGGTAAACTCCGGGAGTTGGTGATGGACAGGGAGGCCTGGCGTGCTGCGATTCATGGAGTCACAAAGAGTCGGACACTACTGAGCGACTGAACTGAACTGAACTGAGACTGATCTTTGTGATTAAGTAAGCCATTGACTCTGCTCTGCTTTGAGGTGAGGTCACAGCAAGTACTCTCTGTTTGACGGGCCCTTGAGCTGTGCCCAGGTAGGTGGCTTCCTGGCTGGATGGGGCCAAAGGATAGGCTGTGCAACTGGCCCAGGTCATTGTATCGACTTCTCACTTGGCAAGGCTGCAGGCTGTTTGTGTTCACCAATTGAGCTGGGACCTTATGCTGGGCTCCTCTGTTAGATGAGGTTGTAGACTGGGCTCTATGGTGGAGCACTAATGCAGGCTGGGCTTCAGTCTTCTCAAGGTTACTGTTCAGGTTCCATAGTTATGTGGGTCCAGAGGCTGCACTCAATAGTTGGTTAGTGATGGTGGTTTGGCTCCTTGCCCAGGCACAGTCTGTAGATGTGCTTTGTGGCTGAGGGTATCTGTAGCCTCACTTCTTATAGTGGTCGGACTGGGGGCTAGGCTGAGAAGTTGGGAGGGGCTGTGTTTGTTTCCTGCTTAGGTGGTGCCATAGAATGGACTTCCTGGTGGTTGATATCGTCCACTGGTTGGGGATCCAAATCAAGCAAAACTGATGACTAAGATCGCTGGCCAAACTGGGCCACTGACTTGGTTCTATAAAAGGGCAGAGTTACTGGTTGGGGTCTCTACTCAGTGGTACTGCTGCAAACAAAAACACACTAAGCCAAGAGCTGAGCACTTGTACTATAAACTCACCTTCCCTTCACCTTTATTTGATTTCCCCTGGTTGAGTTCTGCAGGTTTCCCCAGTATAATTCCCACAAAGTCAAACTAGAGTGAGCTTCCCAGGAAGTGTTCGACAATGCTGAAGAAGCTGGATGTCCAATTGGGCTCTTTACTCCCTCTGGAGAAACAGTAGGCTTGGCGCGGAGAGAGGCCCTTTCAGGGAGGCACTGAGCTAGCCTGGGGACAGTGGTAATGGGGTCAAAATAAAACCACTCTTATCTTTCTCATGCAGTACTTCTCCATCTTCAGTTCACCCCTGGTTCTGGGATTTTCACAATGGCATTTTTTCATCTGTAGAAAGTTGCTAGTTGGTCTGCATGTGAGGGGGACTGAAGCTAGAAATGACCTATGATGCCAAAGTTACATCATGTTCCAGGAATTCATCTTTAATTTAGCATTTGAGTATGATTTAATGTAATTCACCAAGTTAAAAAAAGGAGAAAAATCATATATTAATCTCAATAAATGCAAAAATCTTTTAATATAATTCGGTGGTGAATAATGAAAGCACTTTTAGAAAAATAGATATAATAAGGAACTTCCTTAAATTAATAAAGAATATCTACAAAAATCTTAGAGAAAATATTATGCTTAATAGTAAAATACTAAAACCTTGTTTATGAGGTTTGAGAAGAGACAAGGATGTTTGTTATCAAGATTTCTTTTTAATCTTGTAGAGAGATTCTATTAAGAACAATAATGCAAGAAAAAAATAGGAGGTATATAGAAGGAAAAAAATGGTTATTATTTTCAGATATTACTGTATGTATATAAAAATTAAATCAGTTTGTGAGCAATGTATTAGAAGTCAAAGATTACAAGTAAAATTAGCAAGTTTGTGGGATATAAGCTCAAATATATTTTAAAAAGTATTTTATAGGTAGAGAAAAATTAAATAAAATTTGAGGGAGATACTACTTACAATCGTGTAGTGTTTGAAATATCAAACACTTAGAAATAATTGTAAAAAATACAGATAGGTAAATTCTCACAACAACAACAAAATGGGCTGAAATAAATTATGGAAACCCAGCTGACTGGAGGGATATATAATGGCTATAGATTGGTAATCTAAATATTGCTAAGAGTCATTTTTTCACAAATTGATCTACAGTTCAATATAATAACAATCAAATTTCTAACAAATTTTTTTTGTGAGTACAAATTGATCAGGTGATGCTATAATTTATATGAAGATACAAAGTATCTAATATACCTAAATGCATCTTGAAGAATAAAATTGAAGAATTTACATTACCAGATTTCACAAGTTATTATAAATTTATAACACTTAAGACAGTGCGGTACTGGGGAAAGAATAAGCAAAGGGATGAAGCAGTAAAAAATTCAAAAATAGGTCTGCACATTTAGAAAAAAATTATTTATGATAGAAATAACAAGAGGCAGAAATAAAGGATATCTTTTCAATAAATTGCTTTGAATCAATTGGATATTCTCATTAAAAATAAATGTGTCTAACCCCAACCTCACACCATATGCATGAATATTCTTCAGATAGAGTATAAATTAAATGTTCAGAAGGGTCAATGTTATTATTGCATTAGCACTGCATACACATATGGATAATTTTAAATGTTTATAAAAATAAAGAGCAAGCTAAATATATTTAGAAATGTACAAAAAAAACCACGTATTTTTCATATAGTGAAGTATTGAAAGTCTATTAATTTGGCTGCATAAAGGCCTTTGCAGATTGGTGGTTCTTACAATTAGTCATGGACTATTGTTCATGCATAGAGAAAATTATCATTCTTTTTTTTTTTTTAACCAAATCTTCATTTAAAATAACACATGCAAAGATGAAGAGACATTGACAGATTCCTTAATGCTGATCTATGGTTATGGCATTATGCATAACAAAATCTTTAAATTTCCAGTATTCATCTTCTATTAAATGTGTAAAAATATGCATCAACTGAATCATTTTTAACATATTATTTCCTTGATACATTTTGATTTCTTTAGGGAAAAATGATTGAATTAAATCTTTCCTATATTGAAAATACAGAAAAGCAGTTCAAATTTATAATAATAAAAATATTTATCTCCAATTTTTAGCTTCCTATGGCTTTTAGTTTATTTTAGTCATTCTTTCCTAATTATGTGATATTTTTCTTAAATATGACCTTAATAGTCCTATATATTTCATTTCAGCAAAAAAGTATGATACATTATTCTTGCACTGATACTTTTTAATGTATTGGTGGCTATTCCTTCAAAGGAAAATACTTCTTTGTGTACTCTCCTAGCAAACACGTGGTGTGGCTTTTCCAATGTCAAAGTGACAATCTCCCAATCCCAATCATTTCTCAAATAGTATGCAGTGGATAAATAACATCTGTAGATTAATTCAAACCATTTTGATAAAATGTGCAGGTGCTCATATTAGTATTTCTAAAACTAGAGAAATCCTGATTTATTCTTCATTATAAGTAAATTCACTACCCCAAGAAAATGAATCATGATACTTAGTGAAGTAAACATATTTAGAACTTGTAGAAAATTTGTTGTTACTCTCTTTAAACAAGACTATTTAGAAATCATTTGTTTCTTGCTTTAAGTATAAAGGTATATATCTGTAAAAGATAGTAATTTTTCTTGCTGTAGATAAAAGAATATAATGTAATTATGTAACCTAATACATTTTTATATGTGACATTAAATTTGGCTTTCTGTTATATACTTACAAGACATTTTAAGAGAAGCAAGATACATATATGCATGTGCAAGTTATAATAAATGAATAAAAATACACAATTATATAATGTATAAAATGTACTTACATAGATTATATAAGGTATATAATAGTTATATATATATAATAGTCATTCTAACAGGTATGATGTGATACCTCAATGTGATTTTGATTTGCATTTCCCTAATTTAAAATTTATATATAATATACAAAACATTTCCCTAATATAAAATAATGTTATTTTATATATGGTTTTACACATGAAAATGTTATGATTGAATATATATAGAAAGCAATATTGGAAGTAATCTAGAAGACCATCAATTAAAGATTAAACAATTTTCATTCTTTGACAGAATGAAATATTATACGGTTGTTAAAGCATAATTTAAAATAAGGCATATATGCACCTGGAAAATTATCCTGAAGCACACAAAGCTAAATTTCTCAGAGGTGGGAGGGTCTTTCACCTCTCACTTTACATACCACTGTAAATTTTAATATTTTCTTATTTAAATGTAAAAGATATTTTAACATTAAGGAATAAAATGATTATTAATGATTAATAAGTTCTTTCTTGATAGTATGTATTCCTCCTTGTTAGTAATCATGAATTACATAGGAAAATGGTTCCTCATGTGCTAGAGATATTCTTCCTAAATTTTATAATCCACATTAAAATCAATATTTTATATTGAATATTTGATTTTGATCATGTATGAAAATCTCTAAGATTTATCTGAAATATTTAAAGTTAATTAAATATTTCTTATAAAATAAAATATTGGCTGCACCTGGGATGAATGTTATCAATTAAACAGTACAATCAAAATCAATGGAACAGAATAGAGAGCACAGATATAAACCTATCCACTTACTGTAAATTAATCTATGACAAGGGAGGCAAGAATATACAATGCAGAAAGGACTGTGTCTTCAATAAGTGGTACTGTAAAACTGGAAAGCTACACATGAAAGAATGAAATCAGAACATTCTCTGATACCACTACATCAATAAATTCAAAATGGATTAAAGACCTAAATGTAAAACCAGAAGCCATTAAACTCCTAGAGGAAAACATAGGCAGAACACTCCTTGACATAAATCATAGCAATAGTTTTTTTTAGATCTGTCTCCTAAAACAAAGGAAGTGAAAGTAAAATAAACCAATGGAACCTAATATACTTAAAAGCTTGTGTGCAGCAAAGGAAACCATCAACAAAACAAAAAGACAAACTACTGAATGGGATAAAATATTTGCACATGATATGACCAATAAGGGGTTAATATCCAATGCATAAAAACTCAACATTAGAAAAAAAATAAAAAATAAAAAGAACTGATTAAAACCTAAGCAGAAGACCAGAATAGACCATTTTCAAAGACAAAATACAGATGACTACCATGAAAAGATGCTCAACATTGCTAATTGGAAATGCAAATCAAAATCACACGGAGGTATCACCTCATACCTGTCAGAATGACTGTTATCAAAAAGAACACAAATAACAAATTTTGGCAAGGATGTAGAGCAAAGGGTGCTCTTGTACACTGCTGATAGAGATATAAATTGGTATAGCCCCTGTGGAAAACGTATGGAGGTTCCTCAATAAACTGAAAATAGAGCTATCATATGACCCACAAATTCCTCTTTTGGGTATATATCAAAAAAAAGCAAAAACACTAATTTGAAAAGATACATGTACCCCAGTGTTCATAGTCGCATTTACAATTGCCAAGAAATGGAAGTGGTCCATCAACAGATGAATGGATAATGATGTGGTATTTATATAAGATGAAATATTATTCAGAATAAAAACAAATGAAATTTTGTCATTTGTAGCAACATGGATAGACTTGGAGGGTATTACACTACGTGAATGTCAGACAGAGGAAGGCAAATACTGTATTAATCTGTATGTGGAATTTAACAATACAAAACACTAGTGAATATAACAAGCAAGTAGATGGACAGATATAGAGAACAAACTGGTGGTTATCAGTAGGGAGAGGGCACAGAGGGGGAGCAATGTAGAAGTAGGGGAGTAAGGGTTACAAACTATTAGGTATAAAATAAACTACAGGATATATTATGCAATATGGGGAATATAACCATTAGTTTTAGGCTTCCCAGGTGGCACTGGTGATAAAGAATTTACCTGTCAATGCAGGAGACTTAAGAGATGCAGGTTAAATCCCTGGGTTGCAAAGATCCCTTAGAGGAGGGCATGACAACTCACTCCAGTATTCTCGCCTGGAGAATCCTATGGATTCTAGTGGGCTACAGTCCACAGGGTCGCAAACGGACACAATTGAAATGACTTAGCACACATGTAGCCCTTGGTTTATAATAGCTATAAATGGAGTATAACATTTAAAAATTGTGAAGCATTATGTTGCACAACTTTAACTTATAGAACATTGTGCACCACCTATACTTCAATTTCTAAAAAAAACATGAAAAACTATACATTGAGAACCTGATTGCAAATTATTCTTTTGAGGGATACATAATATACAGTCTATCAAGTCCAACTGGCTAATGGTTATTTACTGATTGCCAAGGTATTTATAGAACTGAGGTGACAAGTTAAAAGAACACATGGGAGTAGCTTTGAAAGATTCTGGCCTCTGATATACTTCCTATTGTTTTAAAGGAACTGTATCTCAATCAGTGTATTCATTAAACTATTCAGGATCTGGATTTCTCCAGACAGTGTCAGGGCAATGGACTGACATGGCTTCTTCTGTGTAGTATTTTTATTTGTCTCAAGCTACTTTTTGTAGGCTTGCAAGAAAGAGTGATATCTATACAATAAAGGAATCTCTGGAGATTTCTTTGGATATGTAAGGAGATTCAGAGTCTGATAAAAAGCATGTTGTTTATCATACCCAACTGTTTGCGTCCTATCATATACCACCTCCATACTCTCTGACATTCAAAAATATTAGTGAAATCAAGTTACATAAATACACATGAATATTAAAATAAAGAGAAAGTAAGAAATGATTTCAAATTTGGGATAAAGTAATACTGTAGAAATTGGGAATAGTGGATTCCATTTCATATAGGCATTTCAGAGCATTCAGTTGAATATATGTATGTGTTTCTTGATTTAGGTCGTACCTGAACAAAGCTAGTGGAGGTGATGGAATTCCAGTTGAGCTATTTCAAATCCTGAAAGATGATGCTGTGAAAGTGCTGCACTCAATATGCCAGCAAATTTGGAAAACTCAGCAGTGGCCACAGGACTGGAAAAGGTCAGTTTTCATTCCAATCCCAAAGACAGGCAATGCCAAAGAATGCTCAAACTACTGCACAATTGCACTCATCTCACATGCTAGTAAAGTCATGCTCAAAATTCTCCAAGCCAAATCCAGCAATATGTGAACCAAGAACTTCCAGATGTTCAAGCTGGTTTTAGAAAAGGCAGAGGAACCAGAGATCAAATTGCCAATATCCGCTGGATCATGGAAAAAGCAAGAGAGTTCAAGAAAAACATCTATTTCTGCTTTATTGACTATGCCAAAGCCTTTGACTGTGTGGATCACAAACAACTGCGGAAAATTCTGAAAGAGATGGGAATACCAGACCACCTGACCTGCCTATTGAGAAATTTGTATGCAGGTCAGGAAGCAACAGTTAGAACTGGACATGGAACAACAGACTGGTTCCAAATAGGAAAAAGAGTATGTCAAGGCTGTATATTGTCACCCTGCTTATTCAACTTGTATACCGGGTACATCATGGGAAATGCTGGACTGGAAGAAACACAAGCGGGAATCAAGAATGCTGGGAGAAATATCAATAACCTCAGAGATGCAGATGACACCACTTTTATGGCAGAAAGTGAAGAGGAACTAAAAAGCCTCTTGATGAAAGTGAAAGAGGAGAGTGAAAAAGTTGGCTTAAAACTCAACATTCAGAAAATGAAGATCATGGAATCCGGTCCCATCACTTCATGGGAAATAGATGGGGAAACAGTGGAAACAGTGTCAGACTTTATTTTTTGGGGCTCCAAAATCACTGCAGATGGTGACTGCAGCCATGAAATTAAAAGACGCTTACTCCTTGGAAGGAAAGTTATGACCAACCTAGAGAGCATATTCAGAAGCAGAGACATTACTTTGCCAACAAAGGTCCATCTAGTCAAGGCTATGGTTTTTCCTGTGGTCATGTATGGATGTGAGAGTGGACTGTGAAGAAGGCTGAGTGCCGAAGAATTGATGCTTTTAAACTGTTGTGTTGGAGAAAACTCTTGAGAGTCCCTTGGACTGCAAGGAGATCCAACCAGTCCATTCTGAAGGCAATCAGTTCTGGGATTTCTTTGGAAAGAATGATGCTAAAGCTGAAACTCCAATACTTTGGCCACCTCATACGAGGAGTTGACTCATTGGAAAGGACTCTGATGCTGGGAGGGATTGGGGGCAAGAGGAGAAGGGGACGACAGAGGATGAGATGGCTGGATGGCATCACTGACTTGATGGATGTGAGTCTGGGTGAAGTCCGGGAGTTGGTGATGGACAGGGAGGCCTGGCATGATGCGATTCATGGGGTCGCAAAGAGTCAGACACACTGAGCGACTGAACTGAACTAAACTGAACTGAATGATCTAGTGGTTTTCTCCACTTTCTTCAATTTCAGTCTGAATTTGGCAATAAGGTGTTCATGATCCGAGCCACAGTCAGCTCCCGATCTTATTTTTGCTGACTGTATAGAGCTTCTCCGTCTTTGGCTGCTAAGAATATAATCAATCTGATTTTGGTGTAGACCATCTTGTGATGTGCATGTGTACAGTCTTCTCTTGTGTTGTTGGGAGAGGGTGTTTGCTATGACCAATGAATTTTCTTGGCAGAACTCTATTAGCCTTTGCCCTGCTTCATTCTGTACTCCAAGTCCAAATTTGCCTGTTAGTCCAGGTGTTTCTTGACTTCCTACTTTTACATTCCAGTCCCCTATAATGAAAAGGACATCTTTTGGGGGTTTTAGTTCTAGAAGGTCTTGTAGGCCTTCATAGAACTGTTCAACTTCAGCTTCTTCAGCGTTACTGATTGGGGCATAGATTGGATTACCATGATATTGAATGGTTTGCCTTGGAAATGAACAGAGATCATTTTGTTGTTTTTGAGATTGCATCCAAGTACTGCATTTTGGACCCTTTTGTTGACCATGATGGCTACTCCATTTCTTCTAAGGGATTACTGCCCTCAGTCGTAGATGTAATGGTGGTCTGAGTTAAATTCACCCATTCCAGTCCATCTAAGTTCACTGATTCCTAGAATGTCGGTGTTTACTCTTGTCATCTTCTATTTGACCACTTCCAATTTGCCTTGATTCATGGCCCTAACATTCCAGGTTCCTATGCAATATTGCTCTTTACAGCATCGAATCTTGCTTCTATCACCAGTCCGTCCCTTTCACAACTGAGTGTTGTTTTTGCTTTGGCTCCATCCCTTCATTCTTTCTATAGTTATTTCTCCACTGATTTACAGTAGTATATTGGGCACCTACTGACCTGGGGAGTTCATCTTTCAGTGTCCTATCTTTTTGCCTTTTCATACTCTTCATGGGGTTCTAAAGGCAAGAATACTGAAGTGGTTTGCCATTCTCTTCTTCAGTGGACCACATTCTGTCTGACCTCTTCACCATGACCCACCCATCTTGGGTGGTCCCATTTGGCATGGCTTAGTTTCATTGAGTTAGACAAGGCTGTGGTACAGCCACATTTAAGGGACTAGATCTGCTAGACAGAGTGCCTGATGAACTATGGATGGAGGTTCGTGACATTGTACAGGAGACAAGAATCAAGACCATCCCAATGAAAAAGAAATGCAAAAAAGCAAAATGGCTGTCTGAGTAGGCCTTACAAATAGCTATGAAAAGACGGGAAGTGAAAAACAAAGGAGAAAAGGAAAGATATGCCCATTTGAATGCAGAGTTACAAAGAATAGCAAGGAGAGATAAGAAAGCCTTTCTCAGAGATCAGTGCAAAGAAATAGAGGAAAACAATAGAATGGGAAAGACCAGAGATCTCTTCAAGAAAATTAGAGATACCAAGGGAACATTTCATGCAAAAATGTGTTCAATAAAGGACAGAAGTGGTATGGACCTAACAGAAGCAGAAGATATTAAGAAGAGGTGGCAAGAATACACAGAAGAACTGTACAGAAAAGATCTTCACGACCCAGATAATCACGATGGTGTGATCACTTACCTAGAGCCAGACATCCTAGAATGTGAAATCAAGTTGGCCTTAGGAGGCATCACTATGATCAAACCTAGTGGAGGTGATGGAAATCCAGTTCAGCTATTTCAAATTCTAAAAGATGATACTTTGAAAGTGCTGCACTCAATATGCCAGCAAATTTGTAAAACTCAACAGTGGAAACAGGACTGGAAAAGGTCAGTTTTCATTCCAATCCCAAAGAAAGGCAATGCCAAAGAATGCTCAAACTACCGCACAATTGCACTCATCTCACATGCTAGTAAAGTAATGCTTAAAATTCTCCAAGCCAGGCTTCAGTAATATGTGAACCATGAACTTCCAGATGTTCAAGATGGTTTTAGAAAAGGCAGAGGAACCAGAGATCAAATTGCCAACATACATTGGATCATCCAAAAAAGCAAGAGAGTTCCAGAAAAACATCTATTTCTGCATTATTGAATATGCCAAAGCCTTTGATTGTGTGGATCACAATTCTGAAACAGAGGGACATACCAGACCACCTGACCTGCCTCTTGAGAAACCTGTATGCAGGTCAGGAAGCAACAGTTAGAACTGGACATGGAACAACAGATTGGTTCCAAATAGGAAAAGGAGTCCGTCAAGGCTGTATATTGTCACCCTGCTTATTTAACTTCTATGCAGAGCACATCATGAGAAATGCTGGGCTGGAGAAATCACAAACCGGAATCAAGATTGCCAGGAGAAATACCAATAACCTCAGACATGCAGATGACATCACCCTTATGGCAGAAAGTGATGGAGAACTAAAGAGCCTCTTGATGAAAGTGAAAGAGGAGAGTGAAAAAGTTGCCTTAAAGCTCAACATTCAGAAAACTAAGATCATGGCATCTGGTCCCATCACTTCATGGCAAATAGATGGGGAAACAGTGGAAACAGTGTCAGACTTTATTTTTGGGGACTCCAAAATCACTGCAGATGGTGATTGCAGCCATGAAATTAAAAGAGGCTTACTCCTTGGAAGGAAAGTTATGACCAACCTAGATAGCATATTGAAAAGCAGAGACATTACTTTGCCAACAAAGGTCTGTCTAGTCAAGGCTATGGTTTTTCCAGTGGTCATGTATGGATGTTAAGTTGGACTGTGAAGAAAGCCGAGCATCAAAGAATTGATGCTTTTGAACTGTGGTGTTGGAGAAGACTCTTGAGAGTCCCTTGGACTGCAAGGAGATCCAACCAGTCCATTCTCAAGGAGATCAGTCCTGGGTGTTCATTGAAAGGACTGATATTGAAGCTGAAGCTGCAATACTTTGGCCACTTGCGAAGAACTGACTCATTGGAAAAGACACTGATGCTGGGAAAGATTGAGGGCGGTAAGAGAAGTGGACGACAAAGGATGAGATGGTTGGATGATATCATCGACTTGATGGACACGGGTTTAGGTGGACTCCAGGAGTTGGTGATGGACAGGGAGGCCTGGCTTGCTGCGACTCATGGGGTCGCAAAGAGTCGGACATGACTGAGTGACTGAACTGAACTGAATCTTCCTTAGCTCCACTCCAACATACATAATTATCTTTATAAGCCCCTGACAGACTAGATGCCTGATTTCTGGCCACATTGTAGACTACCTCTTCTTGAATCTTGTAAATCTTGAGCCAGATCTTTTGCAACCCTGGGTTAAGTCCACATACCTTTTCTTTCCTTTACAAGCCCTACACTTTTATCCAGCTGGCTTTTCTTTCTTTCTTTCTTTCTTTTTTTTTTTTTTTTTGGTCAAGTCTCTGAACTGCAATCTGATTTTCCCACCCTTTCTTATTTCTTTCTCAAATAAATTTGAATACAAATCATGGTATAATCTTTTCCCATATCTCCAACTTCTGATTGTTAGGTTCCAGCATTTTTTTTTTTTTTAACTAACATTTACCATAAGAAAATAAATCAGGATGAGGAAGATAGATGCAATGAAAATAACAAATAAGAGGAAATGTACAAAATTACTAGAAATCAATCCAAACTTTCATAATCTCTCCTTTAATCAGGTTGTCTAAAAGCATACATTGAGAAAATGATTTCCTGAAAGCAACTTTTTAAGGAAATACTGCTAAGATAAATCTTTAAAGGGATGGAGGAAGTAAGAAAGAGAAATAAAGAAAGTCAAAAAAGGATGTAATTTTACAGAAAAGTCCAGCTTCAGACCCATCCCATGGGGAACCTTTGTGTGAAACCTATGTGTCAGAGTCTGTCTTGATTTGAGGCAAGGCTGTTAGGCTCCTAATCCACTGTTCTAGCTGATTATTCACTAAGACTATCCTGGGGGGCAAAGTAAACTCACTCCAAGACACCCCAATTCTCCGTGCAGAAAAGAGAAAGTAATTAAAATATGGGCTTTGAAGAGTGTCACCAGTTAAAAGCAAGGTGCATGGAAGATGCAATATGGGCTTACAGAAAGGATAAAATGAATCCCTAGAGATCTGACCATATCACAGAGTGCTATAATCTTTATTAAAATGATACAAGATTTCTGACTATACTTAAGAGAATTGTCTTATACAATATACTGCTTAAATGTAGGTAACAAGTAGTAAGTAGTTAGGAATAATCCTAAGAATAGATTTTGTATGTACCGAGGCCTAGACCAAGGTCGTTTACCTAAAGTACTCCTTTCTTATCAATGTTAATTATCTGGTGCTTCTGACTTGTGTCAATTAAGAATTTAATCTTAATCTTTTTGACTATTCAATATTAGTGGTGAAAGGTTGTTGGTGACCCATGAAAAGATGCCAGATTTTTGGCCTCCGGAGAAGAATTCAATCCGGGGCCAGAAACAAGGCTTGATCTCTCAGAGCTTTTGTGTAATAAAATTTTATTAAAGTATAAAGGAGATAGAGAAAGCTCCTGACATAGGCATCAGACAGGGGCAGAAAGAGTACCCCCCTGCTTGTTTTTAGCTGGCTAAAACATAGTCACTAGCAGTCTGTTAATGAAAGAAAGGAATGTCTTAAAATTCAGAATGGCACCAGGCCCCTCATCCATAAGATGTATTTTGGGACAATCTTGGCACCAGATAAGTCATCCCAGGCCATAAAATGATCGACTTGAATCTTGTAGAAGGGAAGATTACCATACAAATAGTTTCATTTACATAGATTAGGGGAACAACGTCTGAATATAACATAGTGGTTTGTCAAGTTGGTTCTGAGCCATTAGGTGGAATTGACTTGAAGACAGAGTCTGGGGTAAATGCATAGTACGTGAATAGCTTAATTAGTACAATTCTTTTAAAATACAAAACAGTCATCAAGGGGATCCAGTTAGATTTTCTAAACTGGTAAAATCATGAAAGCAAGAAATCCAATATATTCAAAGATGATTATTTAAAAAGTAAACAGTGGACCTTATGGAAATGACAAGCATTTCCATAAGGAGAATGCATTGGTTAACTCAAGGTTTGAGAATAGTTAACTTCAGGTGGAACCAGGTGTCATGGCAACAGAGTATTTTAAGAGAAACCTCCTTTTAAATTTGCATAGAGAAGGGGGAAGAAATATATATATAATTAGTTTGTTTCCTCCTGCCTCTTAAGAGAGATAAAAATGTCTGACACTTGCAGCCCGTTTCTTCCATTTGGAGACCCCTGGCATTTCCTGCCTGTTACCCTCTCAGTGGTCTTTTGACTGTCATTTCTATCCCAATTTGCTTTCTGAATTTGCTATACAATATGTCTCTGCTGATTCTGTCTTTATTTAATTAATTTTTTGCTTTATCTTTCACTATTTTATATTAGGTCAGCAGAAGATATACATTTTTAAAAATTTTATTTATATATTTTTTTTAATTAAAAAAATTAAAAGATGATTGTACTATATATGGAAATAGAGCTATTTTCTAACAGTGATGAATGTTGTAGATCAAGCATGAGTTATCTCATCCTTTATTGATTGTCTACTGTATTTCTGTAGGAAGTCTAAATCTAGCTTCTCTGTGGGGTCTACGGTTTACTTTTTAAATAATCATCTTTGAATATATTGGATTTCTTGCTTTCATGATTTTACCAGTTTAGAAAATCTAACTGGATCCCCTTGATGACTGTTTTGTATTTTAAAAGAATTGTACTTTTAGAAAAAAAAAAGTTTATTTTATAAATTTTTCTGAACACAACATTTTTATCTATTAAAATTACTTCTAATCCTCTTTTTTTTTCAATGTTTATAAAAATCTTCTGAAAAAGAGTTCCGAGCAAGATTTCATTATGGCAATACCAAACAGAGATCAGAGGTCTTCAACGTGGAACTGAGAAAATGAGAGAGGGAGGGAAAATTCCAGAGATAGTACAAAATACATACAGACCTGAGGGTCAGAACTTATATTGCTTCCCAGAGCACTGAAGGATGCAAGTGATGTAGATAAGATTTATGTGGTTTCTGAAGGAAGTTATTTACTCCTTGACTAAGCACACCTTTCAGAAGAGCCGATTTCCATGAAAATAAGAGAGGAGGAAAATACAATTTTGCAAAGGGAAACTATTAGTGCTTATACTTGCCCTTTGTATATTTTTATTTTTTCTAACAAATTCACACATACAATAAAATGATTAATATTGACTATTTTTAAAGCAAATTAAGATTACAAATGATATTAATGGTACTTAAACATCAACAAGACCATAATTTAAACAAATACGACAAAGTATATGTTCATTCATTACTCTCCATTGTCATTTAAAAGATTAATTGTTTGATACTTAAGACTATTGGCAGAAAACACAGTGTGTCAAACAACATAACTTCAACTTCTATAAATGAAAAGGAATCTAAGATCTCATCATGAAGTAATAGTAGCCTTGTGTTTTTAAGATTTCCAACCAATATGCTAAAGGTTAGAAATCATTGTATGACACAAGGATAGGTGGGAGTGGTACCTCTAGACTCAAATTATATATCCCCAAAACAAATATTCTGTGTTTGAGAGGCTAAGGAGTGGGAGACAATCAAACAATAAGGCAGGAAGAAAGATATTGCTGTTATTCTCTGGGCCAGGGATTAGGAAACTATGAGCCTTAGCGTAAAACTGGCCTGCCGCTTGGTTCTGCAACTAAAGTTTTACTGGGACACTGTCTCATTAATTCTTATGTATTGTTATGGCTGCTTCATGCTAGAACCCTAATATCTGCAAAGCCTACAATATTAACTATGTGGGCCTGTTATTAGAAAAAGATCGACAATTGTTGCTTTAGGTAAAAATACTTTTTCATACAAAAATGGCACATTAAGACAAACAGCATGATAAGACAAAAAATATGACACTGGAAGATGAGCTCCCCCCCAGGTCATTAGGTGTCAAATATGTTATTGGAGAAGAACAGAGAAATAGCTCCAGAAAGAATGAAGAGGCTGGGCCAAAGCAGAAACAACGCTCAGTTGTGAATATGTCTGGTGGTGATGGTAAAGTCTGATGCTGTAAAAAACAATATTGCTTAGGAACCTGAAATTTTAGGTCCATGAATCAAGATAAATTGGATGTGGTCAAACACAAGATGGCAAGAATGAACACTGACATCTTACTTATCAGTGAATGAAAATGGACAGGAATGGGTGAATTTAATTCAAGTGACTATTATATCTACTACTGTGGGCAAGAATCTCTTAGAAAAAATGGCGTAGCCCTCATAGTTAACAAAAGAGGCTGAATCCAGTACTTGGGTGCAATCTCAAAAATGACAGAACGATCTTGGTTCATTTCCAGGGCAAACCAAGCAACATCATAGTAATCCAAGTCTATGCCCCAACCACTAATGCCAAAGAAGCTGAAGTGGATGGTTCTATGAAGACCTATAAGACTTTTTGGAACTAACAACAAAAAAATAAGTCTTTTTCATCATAGGTGTTGGAATGCAAAAGTAGGAAGTCAAGTGATACCTGGAATAACAGGCAAGTTTGGCCTTGGATTACAAAATGAAGCAGGGCAAAGGATAATAGAGTATTGACAGGAGAACATACTGGTCATAGCAAAATTTCTCATCAACAACACAAGTGAAAACTCTACACATGGACATCACCAAATGATCAAACTGAAATCAGACTGATCATATTCTTTGCAGCTGAAGATGGAGAAGCTATATACAGCCAGCAAAAACAAAACCTGGAGTTGACTATGGTTCAGACCATGAACTCTTTATTGCAAAATTTAGGCTTAAATTGAAGAAAGTAGGGAAAACCACTAGATCATTCAGTTCAGTTCAGTCACTCAGTCGTGTCCGACTCTTTGCGACCCCATGAATCGCAGCACGCCAGCCCTCCCTGTCCATCACCAACTCCTGGAGTTCACCCAGACTCACGTCCATTGAGTCAGTGATGCCATCCAGCCATCTCATCCTCTGTCATCCCCTTCTCCTCCTGCCCTCAATCCCTCCCAGCATCAGAGTCTTTTCCAATGAGTCAACTCTTCGCATGAGGTGGCCAAAGTACTGGAGTTTAAGCCTTAGCATCATTCCCTCCAAAGAAATCCCAGGGCTGATCTCCTTCAGAATGGACTGGTTGGATCTCCTTGCAGTCCAAGGGACTCTCAAGAGTCTTCTCCAACACCACAGTTTAAAAGCATCAATTCTTCAGCGCTGAGCTTTCTTCACAGTCCAACTCTCACATCCATACATGACCACAGGAAAAACCATAGCCTTGACTAGACAGACCTTTGTTGGCAAAGTAATGTCTCTGCTTTTGAATATGCTATCTAGGTTGGTCATAACTTTCCTTATGACTTAAATCAAATACTTTGTGATTATACAATGGAGGTGACAGAATCAAGAGATTAGATCTGATAAACAGAGTGCCTGAACAACTATGGACAGAAGTTGTAATATTGTACAGGAAGGAGGTGGTGAACAAAACCATCCCCCAAAAAACAAATGCAAAAGGGAAAAATGGTTGTCTGAGTAGGCCTTACAAATAATTGAGAAAAGAAGAGAAGCAAAAGGCAAAGGACAAAGGGATAGATATACCCAACTGAAAGCAGAGATCCAGAGAATAGTAAGGAGAGATAAGAATGCCTTCTTAAATGAATAATGAAAGGAAATAGAGGGAAGCAACAGAATGGAAAAGATTAGAGATCTCTTGAAGAAAATTGGAGATACCAAGGAATATTTCATGCAAAGATGGACATAATGAGGAACAGAAATGGCAAAGATCTAACAGAAGCAGAAGAGATTAAGAAGAGGTGGCAAGGATACATAGAAGAACTATACAACAAAGGTCTTAATGGTTCAGTTAAGTACAATGGTGTGGTCACTTACCGAAAGACAGACATCTGGAGCATGAAGTCAAGTGGGCCTTAGGAAGAATTACTACGAAGAAAGCTAGAGGAGATGATGGAATTCCATTTGAGCTATCTGAAAACCAAAAGATGCTGCTGCTAAGGTGCTGAATTCGATATGCCAGCAAATTTGGAAAACTCAGCAATGGCCATAGGACTGGAAAATGTCAGTTTTCATTCCAACTCCTAAGAAGGGCAATGTCAAAGAATGTTCTAACTACTATATCAGTTCAGTTCAGTCGTTCAGTCATGTCTGACTCTTTGCAACCCATGAAACTCAGCAAGCCAGGCCTCCCTGTCCATCACCAACTCCTGGAGTTTACATAAACTCTTGTCCATTGAGTCGGTGATTCCATCCAACCGTCTCATCCTCTGTTGTCGCCTTCTCCAACTGCCCTCAATCTTTCCCAGCATCAGGGTCTTTTCAAATGAGTCAGCTCTTCTCATGAGGTGGCCAAAGTATTGGAGTTTCAGCTTTAGCATCAGTCCTTCCAATGAACATCCAGGACTGATCTCCTTTAGAATGGACTGGTTGGATCTCCTTGCAGTCCAAGGGACTCTCAAGAGTCTTCTCCAACACCACAATTTAAAAGCATCAATTCTTCTGTGCTCAGCTTTCTTTATAGTCCAACTCTCACATCCATACATGACCACTGGAAAAAACATAGCCTTGACTAGACAGACCTTTGTTGTCAAAAAATGTCTCTGCTTTTTAATATGCTATCTAGGTTGGTCATAACTTTCCTTCTAAGGAGTGTCTTTTAATTTCATGGCTGCAATCACCATCTTCAGTGATTTTGGAGCCCAGAAAAATAAAGTCAGCCAGTATTTCCACTGTTTCCCCATCTATTTGCCATAAAGTGATGGGTCCAGATGCCATGATTTTAGTTTTATGAATGTTGAGCTTTAAGCCAACTTTTTCACTCTCCACTTTCACTTTCATCAAGAGGTTTTTTAGTTCCTCTGCACTTCCTGCCATAAGGGTGTTGTCATCTGCATATCTGAGGTTATTGGTATTTCTCCTGGCAATCTTGATTTCAGTTTGTGCTTTCTCCAGCCCAGCATTTCTCAGGATGTATTCTTCATATAAGCTAAATAAACAGGGTTATCACAGTATACAGCCTTGATGTACCCCTTTTCCTATTTGGAACCAGTCTGTTCCATGTCTAGTTCTAACTGTTGCTTTCTGACCTGCATACAGGTTTCTCAAGAGGCAGGTCAGGCAGTCTGGTATGCCCATCCCTTTCAGAATTTTCCACAGTTTATTGTGATCCACACAGTCAAAAGCTTTGGCATAGTCAATAAAGCAGAAATAGATGTTTTCCTGAAACTCTCTTGCTTTTTTGATGATCCAGCGGTTTTGGCAATTTGATCTCTGGTTCCTCCGCCTTTTCTAAAACCAGCTTGAATAGGAAGTTCAAGGTTCACATATTGTTGAAGACTGGTGTGAAGAATTTTGAGCATTACTTTACTGGCGTGTGAGATAAGTGCAATTTTGTGGTAGTTTGAGCATTCTTTGGCATTTCCTTTCTTTGGGATTGAAATGAAAACTGACCTTTTGAGTCCTGTGGCCACTGCTGAGTTTTACAAATTTGCTGACATACTGAGTGCAGCACTTTCACAGAATCATCTTTTAGGATTTGAAATAGCTCAACTGGAATTCTATCACCTCCACCAGCTTCATTCATAGTGATGCTTCCTAAGGCCCACTTGACTTTACATTCCACGATGTCTGGCTCTAGGTGAGTGATCACACCATCGTGATTATCTGGGTCATGAAGATCTTTTTTGTACTGTTCTTTTGTGTATTCTTGCCACCTCTTCTTAATATCTTCTGCTTCTGTTAGGTCCATACCATTTCTGTCCTCTATTGAGCCCATCTTTGCATGAAATGTTCCCTTGGTATCTCTAATTTTCTTGAAGAGACCTCTAGTCTTTCCCAATCTATTGTTTTCCTCTATTTGCTTGCACTGATCATTGAGGAAGGCTTTCTTATCTCTTCTTGCCATTCTTTGGAACTCTGCATTCAAATGCATATATTCTTCCTTTTCTCGTTTGCTTTTCATTTCTCTTCTTTTCACAGCTGTTTGTAAGGCCTCCCCAGACAGCCATTTTGCTTCTTTGCTTTTTTTTTTCTTTGAAATGTCTTGATCCCTTTCTCCTGCACAATGTCACGAACCTCCGTCCATAGTTCATCAGGCACTCTGTCTATCAGATCTAGTTCCTTAAATCTATTTCTCACTTCCACTGTATAATCATAAGGGATTTGATTTAGGTCATACCTGAATTGTCTAGTAGTTTTCCCTACTTTCTTATATAAGCTACCATAAATTGGGCTCATTTCACACTCTACCAAGGCAATGCTCAAAATCCTTCAAGCTAGGGTTCAACAGTACTTGAACCAAGAACCTCTGTTATAAAAGCTGGGCTTAGAAAATGCAGAGGAACTAGAGATCATATTGCCAACATCGGTTGGGTCATAGAAAAAGCAAGGGAATTCCAGTGAAACATCTTCTTCTGTTTCACTGACTATGCTAAAGCCCTTGCCTGTGTGGATCACAACAAACTGTGGAAAATTCTCAAAGAGATGGGAATACTAGACCACCTTACCTGCCTCCTGAAAAGTAGGCAGGGCAAGAAGCAACAGTTAGAACCAGATATAGAACAAAGGACTGGTTCAAAATTGGGAAAGGAGTATAACAAGGTGGTATAATGTCACCATAACTAACTTCTATGTAGAGCACATCATGCAAAATGCTGGGCTGGGCTGGATGTAGCACAAGCTGGAATCAAGATTGCCAGGAGAAATATCAACAACCTCAGATATGCAGATGATACCACTCTAGTAGCAGAAAGTTAAGAGGAACTAAGGAGACTCTTGATGAGGGCAAAAGAGGAGAATGAAAAAGCTGGCTGGAAACTCAACATTCAAAAACTAAGATCTTGGTATCTTGTCCCATCATTTCATGGCAAATAGTGGGGAAAAAGTGGAAGCAGTGACAGATTTATTTTCTTGGGCTCCAAAATCACTGTGGACAGTGACTACAGCCATAAAATTCAAATATATTTGCTTCTTGGAAGGAAAGCTATGACAAGTATAGACAGTGTTTTGAAAAGCAGGGACATCACTTTGCCAACTAAGGTCCAAATATTCAAAGCTATGGTTTTTCCAGTAGTCATTTATGGATGTGAGGGTTGGTCCATAAAGAAGGCTGAGTGCTGAAGTACTGATGCTTTTGAATTGTGGTGCTGGGGAAGAATGTTGGACAGCATGGAGATCAAACCAGTTAATCCTAAAAGAAATAAATCCTGAATATTCATTGGAAGGACTGATGTTGAAGCTGAAGCTTCATTATTTTGGCCACCTGATGTGAAGAGCCGACTCACTGGAATAGACCCTGATGCTGGGAAAGATGGAAGGCAAAAGGAGAAGTGGGTGGCAGAGGATGAGATGGTTAGATAGCATCACTGACTCTATGGACATGAATTTGAGTAAACTCTGGGAGATACGGGAAGAGGAGGAGCCTGAATTGCTACAGACCATGGAGAAGGTGGTGGCACCCCACTCCAGTACTCTTGCCTGGAAAATCTCTTGGGCGGAGGAGCCTGGTAGGCTGCAGTCCATGGGGTCGCTAAGAGTTAGACATGACTGAGAGACTTCACTTTCACTTTTCACTTTCATGCATTGGAGAAGGAAATGGCAACTCACTCTAGTGTTCTTGCTTGGAGAATCCCAGGGACGGGGGAGCCTGGTGGGCTGCCGTCTATGGGGTCGCACAGAGTCGGACACGACTGAAGCGACTTAGCAGCAGCAGCAGCAGCATGGGGTCACAAACAATTGAATACGACTTAGTGGCTGTACAACAACAAATATACATGTATACATTTCACTCAAAATGTTCACATTTACAATTTAAAAAAAGCAGGAAATCAGTGCATATCGTCTTAAGTCATTTTCTCCTGTTTTGATAAAGGACTGCTCAAAAGCTATATAATTTGTTAAAAAGTGAGTACCTTTCTACTGAAGGAACAAGAGCAGAATTCTATTTAAAAAATTACATTGAAACATTCTGATCACTGTGTTTTCATTTTAAGCTAAAAGCACTTTTTAATCTAAACAATAGCAGATTAGACATGCATGGAACAGATGTGTTTATCTCACACCTTCCTTTCCATTTTGAGAAGACTGAATAAAAAAAAAAGTGAATTGTTTTCTTGTAAGCAATCATTGTGTAGGATATATTCAAGAAAGTAAAAATGTAATATCTTTGAAGTAATATGTAAAATGACATTAGGGATATTTATTTTCAATTACATTTATTCTTGTCTGAATTGTTTGTTATTCTCATTCACTATTGTAGGTAGAGTTTGTGGTGAGAGGGGGTTGTAACAGGACCTACTTAAAAGGTAATGGGAAAAAAAATCACCTATTATTATAAAGTAGTCTTACTCTTTGAAACAGGTAACCCCTATTACACTAATGGAATAATGATAATGCATTGAATATAGTGGCTTCAAATAGAATGTTTCATCTTTTGTCTTTAAAGTACTCCTAATAGACTATAATGACCTTGCAAGCTCTGAAAATGAATGTACAAGAAAGTTTTCCCATTAAATGCATTAGTGATGAACTTAGCTTTTTTCTTGGAATCCTCAAAATGATCCAGACTCATTATGCCTCAAATGGTGCTTCCAAAGTCAATAGCATATGAGTGTTAGCTTTCCACAGTAAAAGTTAGGGTGAAAAACGACAGACAGAAAATTTCCCGATATTCTTTGTAATTACATGCTAGGATTAAGAAATTTATTAGAGTAGATGGTAACAAGCATGACTGATTTATATTTACCTCTATTAGCATATATATTATATATACATATGTGTGTATATATATATATATATATATATATATATATATATATATATATATATACTATTCTTCATATAAACATATGAATACCCTGATGGAACTATACTTGAACCATGGAATTTGACAGAGTTGTTTCCTTCCTTCATCTTCTTGTAAAAACCTCTCAATTCTTAGGGTATGTAGTGCTGGAGTGTGTTGGTTTCCTTCCTTTTACCTCTCCTAAAACACTAGTCTCTTTCATGGGTTTGTTTTATCTTCCCACCCTTGCTGGAGAATGCTGTGCTTTTCCTAGGATGGGTTCTTTCCTCTCTGTACACTCTCTCCTTCTCTGATCTCATTCATTCCCTTATTGTTAAAAATAATCTTCACTTAAATAGAAACACACTCTATATATGGAATACTTACTTTTATCCTGAGGATATATCTTTTATTTCCATTTATTTTTTAGACTTTTCAAACTGGACCTGGCAAGTTTCCCTGAAACCAGCTTTCATTTACAAATAGTCTCTCCATTAACAGCAATAACATATTCTTTCCATCGGCTTTATTTTACTCCTTTTATCTTCCCACATTGATTCAGTTCTCAATTTCAATCACTTTTTTTCATGTTGCTACTTTTTTTCCATTTCTATATTATCCTCTTGTCTTCAAATCTATCCTTCTTTAAGCTCTTATTATTGTCTCTGAATATTTATTCATTCTCAAAAAATTTATTATGGATGTATATAGGAAAGAGTAAGATTAAAAATTGCAAGCCTATCCACATAAGGTTTTTAATCTAGTTGGATGGACAAGATATGCCAAGAAAAGTGATCATAAAAGATGATACTTTTCATATCCTAAGTGAAGGAAATTCCACACTACAGAGTGAATGATTAGGGAAGATGTCATTGAGAAGATAGCACAGCAGGGGAAGGAGAGGTTAGGGTGAATTGAGAATGTCAGTTCAGTTCAGTCACTCAGTCGTGTCTGACTCTCTGTGACCTGATGAAACACAGCACGCCAGGCCTCCCTGTCCATCACCAACTCCCGGAGTCCATCCAAATCCATGTCCATTGAGTCCGTGAGGCCATCCAACCATCTCATCTTCTGTTGTCCCCTTCTCCTCCTGCCTTCATTCTTTCCCAGCATCAGGGTCTTTTCCAGTGAGTCAACTCTTCGCATCAGGTGGCCAAAGTATTGGAGTTTCAGCTTCAATATCAGTCCTACCAATGAACACCCAGGGCTGATCTCCTTTAGGATGGACTGATTGGATCTCCCTGCAGTCTAAGGGACTGGCAAGAGTCTTCTCCAACACCACAGTTTAAAAGCATCAATTCTTCAGGGCTCAGCTTTCTTTATAGTCCAACTCTCACATCCATACATGACCACTGGAAAAACCATAGCCTTGACTAGATGGACTTTTGTTGACAAAGTGATGCCTCTGCTTTTTAATATGCTGTCTAGGTTGGTCATAACTTTTCTTCCAAGGGTAAACGTCTTTTACTTTCAAGGCTGCAATCACCATCTGCAGTGATTTTGGAGCCCCCCAAAATAGTCAGCCACTATTTCCACTGTTTCCCCATCTGTTTCCCATGAAGTGATAGGACCAGATGCCATGATCTTAGTTTTCTGAATGTTGAGCTTTAAGCCAACTTTTTCACTCTCCTCTTTCGCTTTCATCAAGAGGCTCTTTAGTTGTTCACTTTCAGCCATAAGGGTGTTGTCATCTGCATCTCTGAGGTTATTGATATTTCTCCCAGCAATCTTTATTCCAACTTGTGTTTCTTCCAGCCCAGAGTTTCTCATGATGTACTCTACATATAAGTTAAATAAGCAGGGTAACAATATACAGCCTTGATGTACTCCTTTTCCTATTTGGAACCAGTCTGTTGTTCCATCACTGTTGTTCCAGTGATGTTCTTGAGAGAGGTTATTTGAGCATAGGGATAATAGCATCTGACAGATGCTCCTTAGAACTGGTATAATCTTTGCCTTAACAAGAGATGAAAAACTATATTCTCTATGTTTTGTTTTCTGTTAAATGATCTAAATTAGTGAGCATTTCCTTCTACACTGTATTCTATACATGCCCAGACAATGAATGAATTTGATGATTATGGAATGAGAACTATAAACAAGTCTATAGGTAGCCATCTTCTATATGAGCCAAAATATTTCAAATGTCACTTAAGGAAACAATATGTTACATGCTATACACTAATAAGAGGCTTAAATGTTTAAAACTACACTATATATTTGCATGATTCTTTAAACACAAAACTGAGTCAATGAAAATCTTATTTTCCTCCTATCCTCTTAATTTGTTTCTCTCTGTGCTAATGGTTAACCATTTTTAAAAGCCATTCTGTGTATTATTTAATATTATGTATAACATTGCCAGTGAATATGAATATACAATTCTGCTTTCTTTTTTAATTTATATAGAAAAAAAAGGTACATTCTATATTGCTTTGCTCCCTGCTTTATTCACTTAATGAAATATCATGGAGATACCTCCTTATACATGAATATAGTGCTTATGGTAGTGGTTCCATCGAATTCTCCTTTTTGTAATTTTCCATTATTTAGTCACATACAGAGGATCATTTGGGTATTTTCTAGTCTTTTACTATTACAAACAGTGCTTCATAGCATACCTTGTCCATTAATTTAATAAATATGTTGGTTTATTTATAAGTTCTTAAGTGTATACTTTCATAGTCAATCAGTTCAGTTCAGTTCAGTCGCTCAGTTGTGTCCGATTCTTTATGACCCCATGAATTGCAGCACGCCAGGCCTTCCTGTCCATCACCAACTTCTGGAGTTCACTCAAACTCACGTCCATCTATCGGTGATACCATCCAGCCATCTCATCCTCTGTCATCCCCTTCTCCTGCCCCCAATCCCTCCCAACATCAGAGTCTTTTCCAATGAGGCAACTCTTTGCATGAGGTGGCCAAAGTACTGGAGTTTCAGCTTTAGCATCATTCCTTCCAAAGAACACACAGGACTGATCTCCTTTAGGATGGACAGGCTGGATCTCCTTGCAGTCCAAGGGACTCTCAAGAGTCTTCTCCAACAAAACAGTTCAAAAGCATCAATTCTTCAGTGTTCAGCTTTCTTCACAGTCCAACTCTCACATTCATACATGACTACTGGAAAAACCATAGCCTTGACTAGATGGACTGTTTTTGGCAAAGTAATGTCTCTGCTTTTGAATATGCTATCTAGGTTGGTCATAACTTTCCTTCCAAGGACTAAGTGTCTTTTAATGTCATGGCTGTAATCACCATCTGCAGTGATTTTGGAGTCCAGAAAAGTAAAGTCTGACACTTTTCCCACTGTTTCCCCATCTATTTCCCATGAAGTGATGGGACCATGATCTTCGTTTTCTGAATGTTGAACTTTAAGCCAACCTTTTCACTCTCCTCTTTCACTTTCATTAAGAGGCTTTTTAGTTCCTCTTCATTTTCTGCCATAAGGGTGGTGTCATCTGCATATGTGAGGTTATTGATATTTCTCCCAGCAATCTTGATTCCAGCTTGTGCTTCTTCCAGCCCAGTGTTTTTCATGATGTACTCTGCATATAAGTTAAGTAAGCAGGGTGACAATATACAGTCTTGACATACTCCTTTTCCTATTTGGAATCAGTCTGTTGTTCCATGTCAAGCCATTCAATATCACAGTAATCCAAGTCTGTGCCCCAACCAGTAACACTGAAGAAGCTGTAGTTGAATGGTTCTACGAAGACCTAAAATACCTTTTAGAACTAACACACAAAAAAGATGTCCTTTTCATTATAAGGGAATGGAATGCAAAAGTAGAAAGTCAAGAAACACCTGGAGTAACAGGCAAATTTGGACTTGGAATATGGAATGAATCAGGGCAACAGCTAATAGAGTTTTGCCAAGAGAATGCACTGGTCATAGCAAACACCCTATTCCAACAACACAAGAGAAGACTCTACACATGGACATCACCAGACGGTCAACACCAAAATCAGATTGATTATGTTCTTTGTAGCCAAAGATAGAGAAGCTCTATACAGTCAGCAAAAACAAGACCGGGAGCTGACTGTGGCTCAGATCATGAACTCCTTATTGCCAAATTCAGACTTAAATTGAAGAAAGTAGGGAAAACCACTAGACCATTCAGGTATGACCTAAATCAAATTCCTTATGATTATACAGTGGAAGTGAGAAATAGATTTAAGAAACTAGATCTGATAGATAGAGTGCCTGATGAACTATGGATGGAGGTTCGTGACATTGTGCAGCAGAAAGGGATCAATATCATCCCCAAGAAAAACAAATGCAAAAAAGCAAAATGGCTGCCTGGGGAGGACTTACAAATAGCTGTGAAAGGAAGAGAAGTGAAAAGCAAAGGAGAAAAGGAAAGATATAAGCATCTGAATGCAGAGTTCCAAAGGATAGCAAGAAGAGATAAGAAAGCTTTCCTCAGTAATCAATGCAAAGAAACAGAAGAAAACAATAGAATGGGAAAGACTAGAGATCTCTTCAAGAAAATTAGAGATACCAAGGAAACATTTCATGCAAAGATGGGCTCGATAAAGGACAGAAATGGTATGGAACTAACAGAAGCAGAAGATATTAAGAAGAGATGGCAAGAATACACAGAAGAACTGTACAAAAAAGATCTTCACGACCCAGATAATCACGATGGTGTGATCACTTACCTAGACCCAGACATCCTGGAATGTGAAGTCAGCTGGGCCTTAGAAAGCATCACTATGAACAAAGCTAGTGGAGGTGATGGAATTCCAGTTGAGCTATTTTAAATCCTAAAAGATGATGCTGTGAAAGTGCTGCACTCAATATGCCAGCAAATTTGGAAATCTCAGCAGTGGCCACAGGACTGGAAAAGGTCAGTTTTCATTGCATTCCCAAAGAAAGGCAATGCCAAAGAATGCTCAAACTACGGCACAATTGCACTCATCTCACACTCTAGTAAAGTAATGCTCAAAATTCTCTAAGCCAGGTTTCAGCAATACGTGAACCGTGAACTTCCAGATGTTCAAGCTGGTTTTAGAAAAGGCAGAGGAATCAGAGATCAAATTGCCAACATCCATTGGATCAATCGAAAAAGCAAGAGAGTTCCAGAAAAACACCTATTACTGCTTTATTGACTATGCCAAACCTTTGACTGTGTGGATCACAATAAACTGTTGAAAATTCTGAAATTCATAGTCAATAGGTAAGTTTTTTGTAATGTTGTTAAATGTTATTAAACTGTTCTTTGTAAACTTGTACCATTTTTCATTCCCTCCAGCTGTGCAGAGATCAGTGGTTTCTGTACAGCTACTGCAAGAGTTTGCTAACAGTGAATTTTTTTTTTTCTTTTTGTTTTATATTTTGCCACTTTGATAGAAGAGAAATAACTCTGTATAGTTTTATTTTGAATTTTTTAAAAATTTAGGGTCAACATCCTTATATTCAATAAACACATTCCATATAATGCTTTTTACTGTAATTATTTTTTGATTTCTAGGAATTTTATATATAGAAATATTATCCCTATTTTTTTATAACAGACATTACCATACTTTCTTCTTTGTTGTCTTTGACTTCACCCTTCATTTTTTTGCCATGCAAGGATTTTGTTTTAATTAATTAAAATTATTTCTCTTTTCTTTTATGGAATGTAGACTTTTTAGTACCATGTTTTCTTCTAATTCTTTTTATGGTTTCATTTTTTACATTTGCTCCTTATACTGCCTTTAATTTATTTTGTTATAAATGTAGTTTATAGAAGGAATTTTATTTTACTCCAAATAACTCCTCTTCAGTTCCCAAATACCATTTACTGAAAAGAAGAATGAAAAAACAGAAGTCTTAACTGCATTTATTAGAACATTCTGTTTATCATACAGAATTACCATTTTGTGTCCACTGTTGGCATTTCCAAATTCCCTTGGG
Organism: Bos indicus x Bos taurus; assembly: GCF_003369695.1. Classification (NCBI taxonomy): domain Eukaryota; kingdom Metazoa; phylum Chordata; class Mammalia; order Artiodactyla; family Bovidae; genus Bos; species Bos indicus x Bos taurus. The sequence continues at coordinate 24,545,566 of NC_040082.1, forward strand.
TTTTTATACACTAGTTGCACAATGCTCCAAGGGAGCCTAAATTATTTGAATAATGACTACTTATGCACATTATATTTTATAGACAGTTGTAATACTGCAATCATTCTATTTCTAATTAAAATATCTATTTTCATTGTGAGAAATTTGTCCTTACCCTTACAGCAGTTATAAAATCCTGCCCTCCCTGTCACTCTGATCACTATTGTCCCCAGTCTCCCAATACACACTCTCTATTTTGATTGAATTTCAATAGCTTGCTCTGATTCAGACATCTTTTATGGTCAGGCCACTGGCAAGAAGAATGACAAGCTTTGATATAATACTAGATGTATTTTGCTGAGACTGTCACCTGGCTATGGGGCATTTAATGGTTGAATGACATAGAAGCAGAATACTACTTAGGAGGAGGGCATAATTTTGCAGGCTGCCATCTATTCATCAGTTAATGAAGTCAATGAAAATATCTTAAGGAAAGTCCACTGGAATTTCTTTGCAATAATTTGAAAATAAAAGAAATGTTTTGTTTCTCTAAAAACAAATATTATAATAACAATTGGCTTACTTTTTCTTATTTTATGTTTTATTTAACTCTGAAATTGTTTTCATATCAATCACATTCTTACTGTCATTGATCCACTAGCAAATATTAAGTCATTTGTAATAGTATTGTATTTTAACTTCAAATGGACAATTCCAGGATTTTCTAATATAAAAAAGTGGATAATCTGTCCATTTCTCTTTTCCTTTCTTTCATTAAGTAATACATATTGATGAAATTACAGTGTTCAAAGTGATACTGTAGATAAATTAGGGGAATAGAACCTATTGAAGTATGTCTTGGACCTCAAGGAACTTTATATTTTTTCTATTTACAGAAGAAACATGCATATGAAAAGTTAGCTAAAAGTAAAAGGCTTCTCAGAATAAATGGACACATGGATAAAGAGAAACAGCTGCAGTCTGAATTCAAATGAGGGTGATGACTTCCCTTGGGGAAAGGGATATCAATTAGTCAATGCTTTTTGAAGAGATAGAGTTTGAGACTGACTTTTAAGAGCAGGTAATATTTAATAAATAAGGGAAAATGAGAAAGTGAATAGACTAATATGTTTGGATTAGTAAGCAGAAGAATACCACAGTTAATCTTTCTGAGTCAATATAAAGAGTCCTCTCCATTTAGGTTACAATAACTCACTGTTCTTGGCAATTAACCTTATAGCCTGATGAGACATTTAATCATTCTGGCCAAATGTGAAATCCTATTTTTCTTTGTTTTGAGGAATTGTGCATCATGGTAAGCGTGTTCTAGAACTTCTTCTTAAGAATAATCTAAGGTTTGTCTTTATTATGCTAAATTCTAGCATCATTCTCCTGTGATAAATTTGGATCCATCCGTCTTAGCTTCCCAGGTGGCACTGCTGCTGCTGCTGCTGCTAAATCACTTCGGTCGTGTCCGACTCTGTGCAACCCCATAGTCAGCAGCCCACCAGGCTCCCCTGTCCCTGGGGTTCTCCAGGCAAGAACACTGGAGTGGGTTGCCATTTCCTTCTCCAATGCATGCATGAATCCTAAGTCGCTTCAGTTGTGTCCGACTCTGTGCGACCCCATGGACAGCAGCCTACCAGGCTTCTCTGTCCATGGGATTCTCTAGGCAAGAATACTGGAGTGGGTTGCCATTTCCTTCTCCACAGGTGGCACCAGTGGTAAAGAACCTACCTGCCAGTGCAGGAGGTGCGATTTGGTCCCTGCATCTGGAAGATCCCCTGGAGAAGGAAATGGCAACCCCCTCTAGTACTCTTGTCTGGGAAATCCCATGGACGGAGGAGCCTGGCAGGCTACAGTCCATAGGGTCGCACAGAGTCAGACATGAGGGAAGTGACTTAGCACGTATTAGATCCTAAATGACTTCTGGTCTAAATGCTTGAGATAACATAGGTTTATTTTTGAAATTACGTACAATAATGTTATTTTTAAAAGCCTTATCAAGAATCTGCCATTATTAATGTATATTTTTCACAGGATGTATTTTTGAGAATTTAAAGAAAGATGAGCCATGCATATTTCTCTAAAAGTTTATTTTAGGGGCTTCCCTGGGTTGTCCAGTGGTTAGGAATCCTACTGCCAATGCAGGGGACACGGGTTTGATCCCTGCCCCAGGAAGATTCCACATGCCCTGTGGCAACTAAACCCCCTGCACCACAACTAACCCAGGGCTCCAGAGCCCCCTAGCAGCAACTACTAGACAACGCGACACGACTCCTGAAGCTCGCAGGCCTAGAGCCCCTGCTCTGCAAAGAGAGGAGTCACCCCGATGAGAAACCTGCACACCGCAGTGAAGAGTGGCCTCCTCTCACCTCAGCTGGAGAAAGCCTGGGTGCAGCAGTGAAGATCCAGTGCAGCCATAAATAAAAGATTCTTTTTTAAAAAGCTTATTTAATAAAGTGTGCTATTGTCTTACAGTGCATAATACTGCAAATACAAACAACAGCAACGACACACAACAATAAAAAATAACACATATTTTGTCCTATCCTATTTGCCAGGTATTTCTCAGGTGCATCTATGTATAAACTGATAAAATGATTAATATAGCCTTACTATCTACTTTACAGGAAAAATTGAGCCACAGAGAATTTAACTTGTTAAAGCTAGGTAGTTAGAAAATGGGTAAAGCTGAGATTTGAACCCAGAATCTCTCTCTCTAGAGCCTTTTTATAACCACATAACAATTTCACTGTGACTCAGCTCTACAACACATTTTTACTTATCATAGCTATTTTACCTGTCTAGAGTCAGACAGGACTGAGCGACCAAGTCGGCATGCGTGCATGAAATGACATTGTAAATCCTATTAATTAGAATTGTGTTTCTTCCAGTGACTAGAAACTTAAAAATACACTTTTCTCCTTTGAATTTAAAAGTATTGATTTGCTGATTTGCAACATCTTGTGTTTGTTTTCATTTGTTTTTACCATATTTTCTCCTTGTATTAAATTTGGAAAAAGATTGGAAATTTGTCCCATGGTTTAACTGTATTCTTCAGTTGTAGCTTTACAATGGCAAGGAAATGAGACAATAATAAATCTTATGTAAGCAGGACATGAGAGAATGGACTTGAAATTGCTCATTTCAGTTAATTACTTTATCAATACCTAAGTCAAACTAGCTATTTTGAGAAATAATCTTTTTAGATGTTTTAATGACTTTGAACACAAAGATAATATGTATGTAATAATTCTTCCTTAGACCCAGTTATTAGAACATTTCGATAACTCATTAAATCATTACATACACATTTTTCTTCATTGTTGCAAAAAAAATCATCATTATTTCTTCTTCATTGGACATTAGTTATCAGTACTGGTCTTTGGCATTGTATGAGCAATTTTCAGCTTACTACTTTAAAAGACAAAACTGATAATATTTCCAGGAAATATGACAGAGGGAAAACATTTCCAATTCTGGCTAATTTCAAAGGGAAGAGCAGTTACATGCATCCTGTAAAATGTTCTTCTTTTTCTGTCAAGTTTAAGGAGGAAGAAAGATAAAATTTAAGCTTGACTCTACTTTGTGGGATAAGAAGGGCATTTCAGAATAGATGAATTTTAGAAAATATGATTTTCATTTTGTTATATTGTTCTCTCCTAATAAATTACATATTTTCTTATAACATGTAAAGTTGGTGAATACAACAGGGGTATCAGCTAATAAAATCCAAGTCTTCAAATTAAACTGGAGAGGAGATTGAGAGAGGAAATCATATCTAAAGAAACATAACATTCAGCACCTGGTTCCTTCCCAAAATTTTCTTGTTCTTATGATGAAGCCTTTGAGTGGGCTAATTAGAATTGAAGCTACTCAGACTGAGAAAATAAACTAAAGAAGGAGGCAGAAGAATCCAGGCAGCAAAACCATTTTCTGTTGCACACATTTCTAAACAGATGAATAGAGATTTGCACAGAGGAATTTTCTAAAGGTGTTGCTTTTCAGGGTGCTAAGGAGCCTATAAAAGAAATCCAGTTGGTAGTGGGAATGTGTGAAAGAGAATTAAGATATTTAAACGGAAATTTGTGGAGGGCTTGATTTTCTAAGTGATTGTTTTGAGATTGAGAAAAGTTTTAAGAACAGCTTTAAATTTTCCCCATTATACTTTGTTCTTTTTAATTGGAGTATAACTGCTTTACCAAGTTGTGTTAGTTTCTGCTGTATAACAAATCAGCTGTATGTATACATATATTTCCTCCCTCTTGGACCTCTCTCCCCCTGTATCCCAACCCTCTAAAATCTCCTTGTGCCATACAGCAGGTTCCCATTATATTTTCACTAAAATTTCCCCTAAGAAAGTTCTAAATAACTGTATTTCTCGAGTATTGCCCTCAAGGAGAGTGAAGGAAGATGGTTTAAATAAATAGAATAGTGTGGTCCTTCCCTATCTTTCTGGAGAAGGCAATGGCAACCCACTTCAGTACTCTTGCTTGGAAAATCCCATGGACGGAGGAGCCTGGTAGGCTGCAATCCATGGGGTCGCTAAGAGTCAGACATGACTGAGCAACTTCACTTTCACTTTTCACTTTCATGCCTTGGAGAAGGAAATGGCAACCCACTCCAGTGTTCTTGCCTGGAGAATCCCAGGGACGGGGGAGCCTGGTGGGCTGCCATCTATAGGGTCGCACAGAGTGGGACACGACTGAAGTGACTTAGCATAGCATAGCATCCCTATCTTTCTATTCCTAAGTGAGATCAGGAAGCTAGATTTAAGTGAACGGATTGCTTCCTGTAAGTCTAGGGATGAGGTAATAATCCACCTGCAGACTATAATAAGTATAGTCTCTAACACAGGCAACTTTTAGTGAAGAGAATGTAAAACTGAGGGCCACTTTCTCATTGTGGAAAGAAGCTTCCTGCAGAGAGAGAGGCTCTGAATAAAAATAAAGAAAGATTACATAATCTCACAATAAAGAAAGTAGCCATTAAATTCTAGGGAGTGTGTGATTGTGTGTGTGCTGCTAAGACATATAGTGTATGTTAATCACTCAGTCATGTCTGACTCCGTGACCTGTGGACTATAGCCCACCAGGCTTCTCTGTCCTTGAAATTCTCCAGGCAAGAATACTAGAGTGGGTTGCCATGCCATCCTCCAGGGAATCTTCCTGACCCAGGGATCAAACTCTGGTCTCCTGCATTGCAGGTGAATTCTTTACCATCTGAGCCACTAGGGAACCCCTAAGATACTCTATAATGTCCTCTATAATTGGGACCCATGGAGTCTAAAAAGATAGAGGTAGGGGACATTAAATTGTATTATCTTACAGAAAAAGTTTCCCTTTGAAAATTACAGCATAAAATAATGTAGATTAATTGAGTGCCATATTAGATACTTTGGTATCTGATGAATGAGTGAGTGAGTGAAGTCGCTCAGTTGTGTCCAACTCTTTGCCATCCCATGGACTGTAGCCTACCATGCTCCTCTGTCCATGGGATTTTCCAGGCAAGAGTACTGGAGTGGGTTGCCATTTCCTTCTCCAGAGGATCTTCCCAACCCAGGGATTGAACCTGGGTCTTCCACATTGTAGGCAGATGCTTTGTACATATAATTGTCCCTGGAGTAACAGTTCATTTTCTTGAGGGCTGTGCTTGACACTTGAGGCATTCTATGGGTGCAAGTCACTCAGCCGTGTCTAACTCTTTGTGACCCCATGGACTTTACAGTCCATGGAATTCTCCAGGCCAGAATACTGGAGTGGGTAGCCTTTCCCTTCTCCAGGGGATTTTCCCAACCCAGGGATTGAACCCAGGTCTCCCACATTGCAAGGCAGATTATTTACCAGCTGAGCCACAAGGGAAGCCCAAGACTATTGGAGTGGGTAGCCTATCCCTTTGCCAGGGGATCTTCCTGACCCAGGGATTGAACCCAGGTCTCCTGCACAGCAGGCAGATTCTTTACCAACTGAGCCATTAGGGAATCCCGAGACATTCTGTAGATAAGAAAAATCATGACATTAATACAGAGCTGTTGTTTTCTTGCTCAACATGATGGAAACTCTTAAGTTTAAATGCTGTACCCTATATATCCAACAAATATTTACCCCTGGGGAGAATTTGTTTGGAAACTACTCAAAATGTTAAGGCACTAGAATGCATATGGAGAGACTGTCATTAGATGACTGGGATCTTGGCTATATTCTCGGAAGTGATTAACTTTGCTTTATCTCCTCAACAGAGACTAATAGTCACCAATCCATAGTCACTCATCCTTTGAACAAAATACTTTTCAAAATGTGTATTCCCTGTCAAAAATTGACTTAATAACAAAAGATTCTGATAAAGGATTATAATATGACTTGTCCTATGATTACCTTCCAAGGAGTAAGTGTCTTTTAATTTCATGGCTGCAATCACCATCTGCAGTGATTTTGGAGCCCCCCAAAATAAAGTCTGACACTGTTTCCACTGTTTCCCCATCTATTTGCCATGAAGTGATGGGACCAGATGCCATGATCTTAGTTTTCTGAATGTTGAGCTTTAAGCCAACTTTTTCACTCTCTCTCACTTTCATCAAGAGGCTCTTTAGTTCCTCTTCACTTTCTGCCATAAGGGTGGTGTCATCTGCATATCTGAGGTTATTGATATTTCTCCTAGCAATCTTGATTCCAGCTTGTGCTTCTTCCAGCCCAGCGTTTTTCATGATGGTGATTGCAGCCATGAAATTAAAAGGTGCTTACTCCTTGGAAGGAAAGTTATATCCAACCTAGACAGCATATTCAAAAGCAGAGACATTACTTAGTCAACAAAAGTCTGTCTAGTCAAGGCTATGGTTTTTCCAGTGGTCATGTATGGATGTGAGAGTTGGACTGTGAAGAAAGCTGAGCACGGAAGAATTGATGCTTTTGAACTGTGGTGTTGGAGAAGACTCTTGCGGGTCCCTTGGACTGCAAGGAACTCCAACCAGTCCATTCTGAAGGAGATCAGCCCTGGGTGTTCTTTGGAAGGAATGATGCTAAAGCTGAAATTTCAGTACTTGGCCACCTCATGCGAAGAGTTGACTCATTGGAAAAGACTCTGATGCTGGGAGAGATTGGGGGCAGGAGGAGAAGGGGACAACAGAGGATGAGATGGCTGGATGGCATCACTGACTCAATGGACATGAGTTTGAGTGAACTCTGGGAGTTGGTGATGGACAGGGAGGCCCGGTGTGCTGCAATTCATGGGGTTGCGAAGAGTCAGACATGACTGAATGACTGAACTGAACTGAACTGATGATTACCTACTCTGATTGGGTTCTTCAGTCAGAGATTTTCATCAGTTATAATGAAATTATTGGAGACACAGTTCTCAGACAAAAGAGGAGACAAATTCCACAGGTGCAACTTTTAGTTCATATGACCAGGAATTACTCCATTGAATTTCCTCTCCAGTTTTAAATGTTTCAACTTATGGGTGCAAGTCGCTCAGTCATGTCTGACTCTTTGTGACCCCATGGACATTACAGTCCATGGCATTTTCCAAGCCAGAATACTGGAGTGGGTAGACTTTCCCTTCTCCAGGGGATTTTCCCAACCTAGGGTGCCGGGGTCCAGCCCCGGCTGATCCAGGGTATTCGAAGGAGAGACGGCATCGGCGACCTATTTATTTAAATATTCATCAAAGATATAAAGAGTAATAGAATGAGGATAGCTCAGTGAGGAAATTCAGTGGAGAAAACGGCTGAAATAATTCAGCCAGAAGGTGAGAGAAAGAACGACGTGGGGAGACCAAGTTTCGGTGAATAAGGCCCACACTTTATTTTTCAAAGTAGTTTTTATACCTTAAGTTATGCATAGACGATAATGGGGGAAGGGGTAGAGTCATGCAGCAAGCCAGGCTTTCTTCCTGCAAACTTATCATATGCAAAAGTTTAGGTGATTTGCATCATCTTCTGGCCCGGAGGCCTGTTAACATTTTAAGACCCTTTCTTCAGAAAACTTATTTTTCTCTAAAGGTGATTAGGCAGGCGCCACCCTCCAAAAGCATTAAAGTTGCATTCCTATAGGGCAAAGGTGTGGTGGGCTGTAACAAGAAAAAGAATTACCTCAAGGGTCCAAGGTTACAAACATTAAAGCTACTACTTACACCAATTATATTAATTAATACACTGCCAGGGACAAAGCAGGTAAGGGATATGGAGACTTAGCAGCAAACATTGGCCCAACAAGTGAGAAACCCTTCACCAATACCATTTCTAATCAATCTTTTAACTGCTCAAAGGACTCTGTATTTAGACAGTTTGGAACATCTCATGCCTCTCACAGTTGGGAGGCTCTGAGCAATCACATGTGGCTGGAAAAACCTATTCAGGCAGGCTAGAGGACTTCCAAAGGAGTTTGTAGGTTGAAACACTATTACACCCAGGAACTTTATTAACTGGAGCTATAAGTTAACTCTTTTTTCAGAGAGAGGTAGTGGGGGACAGCCCCCCATAAAGTCAGAGGTGTAGGTGAGAGCACAAAGCAGAAAGTAGGCAGACTCTGGTTTTGGGGGTAGATGCTCGAGAATTTCCAGGGGGACTCCTGAGGCTCGATCCCGCCTTTGCCTATGCCAAGCCTCCTTCCTCATGACCTTTGCCATGGGTGGAATTCCTCACGCTGGCTCCTGGCAGTGATAGGCTTCCAGTTGAGCTATTCCAGATTCTGGAACAGCTGTGAAGGTGCTGCACTCAATATGCAATATGCACTCAATATGCAATATGCACTGAATATGCAATATGCCGGCTCCCGGCACTAGGGATCAAACCCAGTCTTACACATTGCAATGTGGATTCTTTACCAACTGAGCCACAAGGGAAGCCCAGTTTGAATGTTTGAACATAAACTTCAATTAATTGTTGATCTCTACCTTGGGAAGGAGATGAGAGTAGAAAATAGATTATGTTTTCTCAGAGCATTGCCTGCAATGTGAAAGACCTGGGTTCAATCCCTGGGTAGGGAAGATCCCCTGGTGGAGGAAATGGCAACCCACTCCAGTATGCTTGCCTGGAGAATCCAATGGATGGAGAAGCCTGGTGCAGGCTACAGTCCATAGGGTTGCAAAAAGTCAGACACAACTGAGCATTTCACTTTTCTCAGAGCAGATAAACTAGAAGATAAATTTTCCGAGGCTTATCACTTGATTATAGTTTTAGTTTACAATGAAGTTTAGACAAAAAATATCTTTATCTATCTTAAGTGCCATTTTAGGAGCTTCAAGCTCCTGTTACAGAACTTAGGCATTCCTGATAAGCATACAAATGCTATTATATATGTGAATTAAAGAGAAAAATATTTTGTAGAATTCCATAGCTTCATCAAATTAGGAAATGGATGGCTAGACATGAAGCAAGCCATAGCCATTTGAGCTAAATTTACACAGGAGATTTGTGCCTCCATTTGGTGAATATTTTTAATCCATTTTAACTATTTAGAACCTGAACTGTTTCTTAGGGACTGAGGAATTCCTTACACTGTGATTCTTGATGGCAGGGTGGAATAGGAAATTGTCAAATACTTTATTTTCCAGCTTCCCTTCAAGTACGTTGCGGGTACATGTCCTTGGGTTCACCAATCAAATGGATCTAACCCAGAAAATGATTCAGAAGCTAATAACAAGCAAGAGGAAGCTATAAACTTCCTCCTGATGGTGGAGGTAGTGAAAATACGGTTGAGTTTCTGGGGCAAGTGTTGTAGTGGTACCAACTATGGTACCCACTGCCAGCTGTCACTGTCACACAGCATTGATGCTAGTCTTAGCAATGGTTTGCACTGGAACTGGTTGGGTGGCAGCAGTTTTACAGCATAATCTTAAAGACCATCTTTAAGCTATTTCTGAGCCTGGTTCTCCAGTTCTCCTGTAGATTGTACGAGCTACTAATATTTTTTTTAGTACATTTCTTTTCTGCTGATATCAACTTGAATTTGTTTTTGTGGCTTAGAACTAAAATGCCTGACTGAAACACACCAAATATTAGAACTGAGCAGTGAACATTGTTTTCATTTATTATATAAATCTACAGGTTTATGATCAGTTTTCTTCCCTCATAGGACAAATAATTGAGGCACAAAAACTGCAACATGAAATGACATATTGTTTTCAAAGGACTAACACTTTGAAAGAACATATGAGTGATCACTAGGATACACAAAAGTCGAAAGCAATGTTCTAAAAACGTGTTTTGCCAGATACTAGATTTTCAAGAGAAGGCCTGAAAAAGGAAGTTTCTCTAGTTTAACAATTTTGAAAATAGAGCAAATTATAGTCTTCTTAGTACATTGTCATACTTTAGATTCTAAGAAGTCCTAAGTAAAAGAAATTATTTTTAACTTTGACTAAAACTTTCCAAACATATTGGATGCTACAATAATTTTCATGTAATACTCAGAATTCCTGAAACCAGGGTCCAGTGGAACATTCTTAGAAGACATACAAATGTTTATTTAGTTATTGGGTATCACTGAGGATGAGATGCTATGCTATTCTTGATTAATGTAAAAATTGTCAAGTAATTTTTATTTTTTTTCCCTTTTAAAAGTTTCAAAGGTATTGAAAATACAGGCCTCGATCTCTTTACCTATAAAATGAAAAGAAAAAGTACAGTAGTACCTACTCATAGGATTGTTTTATAGTAAAAGAGTAATATGGAGAACACCTTTATACTAAAAGAGATAATATGGATAAACCTACTGAGTATTAGCATATATCACTATGCCAATTTATATGTGTACAAATATGATAACATTAATTCATTGTATGAAAGACAGTAATGACTTTGTTTATGATAAATTGATCAGATCAGATCAGATCAGTCGCTCAGTTGTGTCTGACTCTTTGCGACCCCATGAATCGCAGCACACCAGGCCTCTATGTCCATCACCAACTCCCGCAGTTCACTCAGACTCACGTCCATCGAGTCAGTGATGCCATCCAGCCATCTCATCCTCTGTCATCCCCTTCTCCTCCTGCCCCCAATCCCTCTCAGCATCAGGGTCTTTTCCAATGAATCAACTCTTCACATGAGGTGGCCAAAGTATTGGAGTTTCAGCTTTAGCATCATTCCTTCCAAAGAAATCCCAGGGCTGATCTTCAGAATGGACTGGTTGGATCTCCTTGCAGTCCAAGGGACTCTCAAGAGTCTTCTCCAACACCACAGTTCAAAAGCATCAATTCTTCAGTGCTCAGCCTTAGAGTTACTCTAATCTCATTTCTTTCATATACAAATCCCTTGTGACTAAATAACATGCATTTTAAAATATTTCAGTGGGATATTTTCTTCAATTTAAGATAAAACTAATTAATGAAGATCAAAAGTGCCAAAGATATGAATGGCATTTTGAGAGAGGTGTAATTATTATAGCATATAATAATAATACTTAAAATTTGTTTTCTTCCCAGTACACATATAGTTATATAGCATTGGTAATGTTTTCAGGCCCTGTATTACCATTAGAAAAGCCACAATATTTTTTTCTGACAAGAAATTAAGTTTATGAAAGTATACAGCAACCTGAGTGAAAGCGAAAGTGAAAGTGAAGTCGCTCAGTCTTGTCCAGCTCTTTGCGACCTCGTGGACTGTAGCCCGCCAGGCTCCTCTGTCCATAGGATTCTCCAGGCAAGAATACTGGAATGGGTTGCCATTTCCTTCTCCAGGGGATCTTCCCAACCCAGGGATAGAACCTGGGTCTCCTGCATTGCAGGCAGATGCTTTATCCTCTGAGCCACCAGGAGTAGCAGGTGTGAAAAAGCCTTTCTTTAAATGGAAGGATTAATGTGAAAATATTATTTTTTAGATCTTCTCACACAATTATGCTGTTAATTAGTATTTCAACGTTCACAGATATTACGAATTTATGAAGCATAAGAAACCTTTCTATTTTTAATCAGCTTCTTTGATATATTACACTATAGAAATCTTATATTCTGATTTTTAGCTGTGCTACTTTTTATTGAAAAGTTGAGAAGCAGAATCCCTTGGTTACATGTCAACTGTGTACTTGAAGACTTTTCAAATAATATACAAAACATGCATAAAACTATTAAGCAAAGAATGGATTTTGTGCAACGTATGTTCCCAGGTGGTATTTTGCAAATATAGTTTGTCTTGTAATGTTATATCAAGTGAACCTCAGAACAGAGGGCAAAATTGCTATCAAGAGTAAATGATTGGAATCCAATTTTTCTGTTAACTGAACTGAACCCATATACACATTTTAATATTCCTCAGGTTTGATAGGCATATTCTGTTAGCAGTTTTCTACTCACCATGTATTGTAATTTGGTATTTAATTATTTGCATGAAATAAATCAGCAGCTGAAACTTACTATATAAAAACACAAAAATAAGCCTGTTTTTACATACCATACTTTGAAAAACTGGTTTGCCAAGTTCAAATGGCAAAATTAATAAAATGAGTAGCTAAAGCATCTTATTTACAAATGTACTCCTGGGTGTATTTTTGAAGTATGATTGAAAATAGATATATTTATGGACTTTTCAATAAGAAAATGTTTACTTTCTTTTATTTAGTAATTGTGGAAACAAATTTCCTGGTCAGATTTGAAACAAAGAAATCAAATTTGAGTCAATTTAAACAAAGAAATCAAATTGGAGTCGAATAATAAATTATATGATTACAATGTTTTCAGTGTTTTGTTTAATCATTAAAGTGACTAGAAAATATGTAGGCATTTAATCAAAATATGCATAAAACTCTTAGTATGAAGTACTGAAGACTCAGGGGGTCATTAAAATGTTGTTTATGAAAATCTTATCTGCACTGAAGAAAAATCAAGGCAGAGAATGAGCTTCTTGAGAGACTTGTTTATAGAGAAGACAGATCTTTTTTATTGTATACTTTTCAGGGTATGAATTTTGAAAAGTTGATTGGGAGAAAGAACTTTTCTGCTGTAGATCTAGAAGCATCTTTCTCTGGATCAGTTTTAAAGTAGGAAAATGCCTGTTTTCAAAGGTTACAACATAGTCTAAATAAAAACTAGGAGGGTACATCTGATATTTTATGCTCCTGTCATGGATAAGATGTAAGCATGTAATATTTGACCTAGGTGAGAAATGCAGTAGTCCCTCATTTCTTTGTTCAAAAGATTTTTCACAGCAAAAATTAACCAGGAAGCCATGGACGGAGAAGCCTGTTAGGCTGCAGTCCATGGGGTCGCTAAGAGTTGGACATGACTGAGAGACTTCGCTTTCACTTTTCACTTTCATGCATTGGAGAAGGAAATGGCAGCCCACTCCAGTGTTCTTGCCTGGAGAATCCCAGGGACAGGGGAGCCTGGTGGGCTGCCATCTATGGGGTCGCACAGAGTCAGAAACGACTGAAGTGACTTAGCATAGCATAGTCCAAATACTCCTTGGTGGTAAATTTATGATTTTGCTATTTTCAGGAAACACATCTAACACACAAGCCACTTTCTCAGGTTATGGAAGGAGGACCAACCCATGAGAAAATAAAGGAAGTATGGTATATTGCCCTCTCTTTCACACTTACCTACTTGAGGGCATTTCTTCAGGCTAAATTGAGTCTGTTGATGTCTGGTATACAGAGCTGGTCTGACATCGCCTCTGCAGTTGGGTAATTCTCTTTATTCCAGTGGAGGGTAATTTCTCTCTTACTCCGTGTCTTTCTCTCTCCTGCTTCCACCCTTCTCATTCTTTCTTTGTCCCTTAGCCTCCATATAACTCAGCTGTTTTCACTGGGTAAGGTGTCAGTGGGGGGTTGGTGCTGGGTTGTCTGATATTAAATGCTTTCCCACAGTCCTAACCTGTTACGGTATCAGGGAATCGACTCATTTCCTTCTTTCTGAGAGACCAAGTTCCTTATATCATCCACTGAGTCATCCCCTTTCACACTACCAAGTTTTGGGCTTGATTTTCTGTGTTTTCAGTTAACCGTGCCTGTCTACAACCACAAACGCATTTTCTTGTCCTTATTCTCATTTATGTGTGTGAAGTCTTCACCATAAAACAAAACTGCATCTGCCTTTATTAAAGGGAAATTTTTATTATCTTTAAAATGAAGCACCAAGTATTTACTAGTTTTCATTCAATTTCAGTAAATAAGTAGTAAGGCATTTTGTGAAGAAGTAAAATTTATTTCAGAAAATAGGGTCTTATAGACAAGGCCATTACTGCTTATATTATCTTATTTTTAGTGAATTGTTTTTAAGAGTGTGCCGAGTACTGAACAAAAGGAACAAAAAAATCTACTTGAAGGATTATCTTTTAAAGCCATAGTGTTAGTTGCTCAGTCGTGTCTGACTCTTTGTGACCCCAGGGACTGTAGCCTGCCAGACTCCTCTGTCCATGGGATTCTCCATGGGATTCTTCAGGCAAGAATACTGGAGTGGGTTGACATTTCCTTCCCCAGGGGATCTTTCCAACTCAGAGATCGAACCCAGGTCTCCCACATTGCAGGCAGTTTCTTTACCGTCTGAGCCACAAGGGTAGCCCATAGATTTCATTAAAAAAAAAAAAAAAAAAGCATTCTATTTTAAAGTTTATAGACTACCTAGTGATCTGCACTTGCAGTAACATTGCAATGTAAAGCATTATTCAATTTTTTAATAATGTCTGGAAACTTTGCATTGTAAAGTTTATAAGATATGGTTTCCCTGGTGGCTGAAACAGTAAAGAATTTGCCTGCAAAGTAGGAGACCCAGCTTCAAACCCTTGGCTCAGAAGATCCCCTGGAGAAGGAAATGGCAGCCCACTCCAGTATGCTTGCCTGGAGAATCCCATGAACAGAGGAGCCTGGCAGGCTACTGTCCATGGGATAACAAAGAGTTGGACACAACTGAGATACTAACTTTCACTTTTATAAATGTTTAGTTTCTTTCTACAAAGTAGATTGTAGATCAGTTGGATTTTAATGAATGAAGTATTGTTCAATATTAATCTAAAACTGAACTAGACATAATTTCTTTTTTTCAGTTCTCTCCAAATTCATCTTTATTTTTTATCTTCCTTCCTTATTTTTTAAATTATGAAAATATGATAACACATTTACAGGAGACTTGGAAAATACGGAACAAAGTTATATATAGTTCCACTATATGTTACAATTGTTTAAGTGGATATACTAAGCTTTTAGTTGGAGTTTCAATATCAAACTCTAAGAAATTAATAGAATGAATGTACAGATAAGTAGAAGAACATACTAGACTTGGAAAGCATTATGAACAAATTTTACATAATTAAGATTTTTGTAATTTTCACACAACAGTAGGAGAGACTATAAACTAGGAGACACTAGAATACATCCAGAGACATAAGATAAGGTGCAAAATTTCATGGCCTAAAGGTATTGAAATCATACAGTCTGTTCTCTTATTACCATGGAATTATGCTAGAGATCAATATCAAAAGACATTTGAAAATAACCCACATGTATTCAAGTGCAGTGTGACATTCACCAAGAGGGATTTTTCACTTAGCCATTGAAAGCCTTAGTAAAGTTAGAAGACTGAAAAGAGACAGAGGGTGATTGCAGAGAAGGAAGCATTTAAATGAAAAATTTATATCAAAGATACTTTAAAAATCCAATGAATCTGGAAATTAAATGTCTGCTTTTAAATGAGGCATATATCTAAGAAGCTATAACAAGGAAATTTAGAAAATATTTGTAATAGAATAATAATGAAAAGAGTATTTACCAGTATTTGTTGCATGCAGCTGAAGCTGCTTAAGGCAATTAAATACTATGTGGAGTATTGAATAAGGTATGAAAACAAATATTGTGAAGCATAAAATTTTGTGAGGACTGAACAAAATCTGTACTTCAGTTAATAATACTGTGAGTGAAAGTGAACTCACTCAGTAGTGTCCAACTCTTTGCAACCCCGTGAACTGTAGCCCGCCAGGCTCCTCTGTCCATGGGGTTCTCCAGGCAAAAATAGGTTGCCATTTCCTTCTCCAGGGGATCTTCCCAACCCAGGGATTGAACCTGGGTCTCCCACATGGCAGGCAGATGCTTTATCCTCTGAGCCACGAGGGAACTATATCACATGTTAATTTCCTGTTTTTTTATTTTACAACATAAAATTTCTTTATATACTCAGAATTGGATTAAATATTTCAAGCCTCATTTAATTTTTTAAATTTCTCTTTTAATCACTCATATTTTTTTCTTATATTTTATAATTTTGATTATTTTTCGTTTGTATTATAATAATTATCTACCTCTCTCTTTTTAAAAATCTAAGTGTCAAAGTGAACCTTTCAGTTATCATATTAAAATACAATAACTATAAATTACTTTCCTTTAGTATGCAAAATACTTTGATGGTATGGAAGTTGCATTCTGAGGTATATCTATGCCATTTTGATTTTGATGCATGGGAAAAGCTTGAAAATTAGAAAAATTAGATATCTAATTAAAATTAGATATCTAATTAAATATCAATTAGAAAAATTGATATTTTCTAATACATCCCCTATATCTCCGCTTAATGATACACTTTTTTAGGTTAACAAGCAAAGTCTCTTAAAATGTAAGTACTCCAGAAGGAATAATAAATCTAGATGCCTATTTACTGACTAATTTGGTAAACAGCCTGACAGCTGATTTACAATAAAGCTGATGGTGTCTAGTTCTCTGATTAGCCTGGAGGGTTTCTAAGAAAATAGGTATATACTCAGAGGTAGTTGTGGGAATCAGTAGGAGTGGGTTGAATAAAAAATGTTTTTTGTCCAGAGCTAGTATCACATTTTATATTTTCTCCATGCTTATCTGTATTATCTACATTTTTTATTGAATACTGAAAGATTTATTTTGTTATATGATAAATTTATTATATTGCTATTTAGATGGAGATAATAATATAATAATATAGTAGAATTTCATGAGGAAGACTTGGATTTATATCTAAGATTTACGTAAGTCAGAGAATAATAACCATTTAAAAATACTACTACATCCTGTGTTAACAATTTCCATGCTGAATTCCTAATTTAAACACTTTTTGTAAAACACGTATGTGGGTCTTAAATAAATAATAGATGCTTTTATTTGAAAACAGAAATTTCAGATTTTAAAACATATTTTTCATTTTATTTTATTTTTGTTTTGTATTTTATTGAAGTATAATTGATTTGCAATGTTGAGCTAGTTTCAGGTGTATAGCATAGTGATTCAATTTCTTTACTGCATTTTAAAATTTGATATTTAAAAATTAATTTAGTTTTTTGTTCTCAGACAGAGACATTGATTTTCCCTTTGTTGGAGGTGGCAGTATAAAAGGTAATATATTGTTACTTTTTAAGTTTAAATAAGTAAAGTTGAGGTGTTGTTTTCCTTTTAATCATTGAACCACATGAAAAATTGTCATTTTGCTTCTCAGTTATAGAAAGGAGACTGGGGAAAATTCATTATTGATAGATTTTTCAGGATAAGGAATGTAAAATATCAGGAAAACACTGAATGAAATGTTGACACATTTATCTCTTCTTCAATCAATAAATAAAACTTTAAAAATTATTTATTTTTTCAGAATTCCTTTCCCCTTACTCATTCACCAAATATTTGGTAGATTAATGCATTAATTAACAAAAGAAGTGAGGTATGGATTTAGGTTACATAATCACACTTACATAATTGGGCTTCCCTGGTGGCTCAGCTGCTAAAGAATCCGCCCGCAATGTGGGAGACCTGGGTTCGATCCCTGGGTTGGGAAGATCCCCTGGAGAAGGGAAAGGCTAGCCACTCTTGTATTCTGGCCTGGAGAATTCCATGGACTATACAGTCCTTGGGGTCGCAAAGAGTCAGACATGACTGAGCGACTTTCACATTCAATCACACAATGCTTGAGTATGAGTTTTAAACCAACACAGCCATAGGCTCAAAACTGTTTTACAAAGATAAATATAACAGCAGTAGGAAGAGTAGTTCATATCTCACTTTTTAAATGACTATATCCAGATACATAATCATTTGAAAAGTGCTAGGTCTTGTTTAGTTCAGTTCAGTTGCTCAGTTGTGTCCGACTCTTTTCGACCCCATGAATTGCAGCATGCCAGGCCTCCCTGTCCATCACCAACTCCCAGAGTTCACTCAAACTCATGTCCATTGAGTCAGTGATGCCATCCACCCATCTCATCCTCTGTCGTTCCCTTCTCCTCCTGCCCCCAATTCCTCCCAGCATCAGTCTTTTCCAATGAGTCCACTCTTCTCACGAGGTGGCCAAAGTACTGGAGTTTCAGCTTTAGCATCATTCCTTCCAAAGAACACACAGGACTGATCTCCTTCAGAATGGACTGGTTGGATCTCCTTGCAGTCCAAGGGACTCTCAAGAGTCTTCTCCAACACCACAGTTCAAAAGCATCAGTTCTTTGGTGCTCAGCTTTCTTCACAGTCCAACTCTCACATCCATACATTACCAGTAAACAAATAAAAATAAATTTAAAGCATAAAATAAATATAAAATAACAAATATTAATAATTATAAATAAGATATATAATAAATAAAAATCTTATTATAAATGCCATAGCAAAAATACTTCAGACAGCAATGAAAGTGTTAACAAGCAAATAGTTTGATTTAGTTGAGAAGGTTAATAAATTTATCTTCTGGAGGTGACCTTTAGGTTTATCATTGAGAGATAGTAGAATTTTGAAAAGCAATGACAATGGAAAGGAATTCTAAGCAGAGGAAAAATGTGATTAGGGGCATAGAGTGGAGAGCACAGTATTCTGAATAATGTCGATCCAATTCTGTTTGTCAATCATATAGATTGCATAAACAAGTCAATAGAATTTGAAGCTAGATGGATATATGGAGGACAATTAAGATAGGACTTGAAGGACAGGCTTAAAATTGTGAGGAGTTTTATTTAGGTAATAGGCAATGAGGCAAAATTATTGTAATGAGAACTAACATAATTAGATTTGTTTTTAAGACTTTTCTAAATATCATCACTATGCTGACAACCCACTCCAGTGCTCTTGCTGGAAAATCCCATGGATGGAAGAGGCTGGTAGGCTGCAGTCCATGGGGTCGTGAAGAGTCGGACATGACTGAGCGACTTCACTTTCACTTTTCACTTTCATGCATTGGAGAAGGAAATGGCAACCCACTCCAGTGTTCTTGCCTGGAGAATCCCAGGGACGGGGGAGCCTGGTGGGCTGCCCTCTATGGGGTCGCACAGAGTCGGACACGACTGAAGTGACTTAGCAGCAGCAGCATGCATCAAAATGGGTTAGAGAAGACTTAAAGCATAGGTACCAGTTAGAAATTTATTAGAGTAGTTGGAAATGAGAAATGATGAGGACCTAACCCAGAGCTGCAGATAGAAATGGAAATAAAAAATTGAAGAGTTGCTGTAGTCACTGAAAAGCTATATTTGACTGAGTTTCAATGTGCAGGAGAAGGAAATATGAAGATCAAAGGAAAACATCAGAGTTTGGGGCGATTGTACAATGATAGTAGAAGAAGCAATTTGGGGATAGTAAAAATCATGGACCTAGCAGCTGGGAAGAAAGATAGGTCTAGCAAAAGAGATGTGAGAGTGTAAGGATAGTGCCAGGAATCTGCATAAGCACCTGTCTTCCAAACTTAAAACTTCTAATGAAGGGAATGTTAAAACGAGTAGAAACAACATCATCCTGAACAGAAAGTGAAAGTGAAAGTCACTCAGTCATGTCCAACTCTTTGCTATCCCATGGACTGTGTAGGCCATGGAATTCTCCAGGCCAGAATACTGGAATAGGTAGCCTTTGCATTTTCCAGGGGATCTTTCCAACCCAGGGATCGAACTCAAGTCTCCCACATTGCAGGCAGATTCTATAGCAGCTGAGCCACCAGGGAAGCCCATCATCTTAAAAGTAAAATAAAAATATTTGCAAATGACAAAAGTCATAAAATACTGTTATCCGAAATGTATAAAAATTTCTTAAGACTCAGGAGTAAGAAAATGAAAAACTTGAAGTGGACCAATGACCTTAACAGACAACTCATCAAAGAAGATACATAAATGGCAAATGAGCATATGAAAACACGGTCCACATATATTGTCACCTGAGAAATCCAAATTAAAATAATAATACGATAACATTAAACATTTATTAGAATGGCCACAATGTGGAACACTGACAACACCAAATCCTGGGGTGAATGTGGAGCAACAGAGGAACTCCCATTCACTGCTGTGGGAAATGCAGCCAGTGTGGAACTCAGTTTGCTTGTTTCTTACAAAACTAAATATTCTTTTACCATATGATCTGGCAATCACGCTCCTTGGTATCGATCCAAAATTGTTGAAAACTTACGTTCACACAAAAACCTGCACGTGAATGTTTATAGCAGCTTTATTTATGATTGCCAAAACCTGGAAGCAACCAAAATGTCTCTCAGTAGGTGAATGAAAAAAAATTAATAAATTGTACATTTAGACAATAGAATATTACTCAGTTGTGAAAAGAAATGAGTTATCAGGCCATGAAAAGACATGGAGGAAACTTAGATGGATATTGCTAAGAGAAAGATTCTAAATATTCTGGGTAAGGCAACACGACGGAGGCATTAAAAACATCAGTGTTTTCCAGCGGTTGACAAATGGTAGTTAGGAGGGAAGAATGAATAGACAGAGCACTGGGGTTTGTTAGGTCAGAGAAATAACTTAGTATGAAACCATAATAATGAATATGTCATTACACATTTGTCCAAACTCAAAGGATGTACAACCCTAAAAGTAAACAGTAAAGTAAATGATGGACTTTGGGTGATTATGATGTGTCAGTGTAGGCTCATAAGTTGTAATAAATGTATCTCTCTGATGGGATATGTTGATAATGGGAGAAGCTATGTATGTGTGGGGGCATGGGGAAACATGGTAATCTCTTCACTTTTATTTGAATCTCGTTGTAAGCCTAATGTTCCCAAATTGTCATAAAATAGAAAATTAAATAGTAATAATAATAATAACATGAAAAAAGACCTAGTGGTAGTCTGGGATTTGTGTGGAGAGGGAGGAACAGATGGAACACAGATTATTAGAGCAGAGAAGTTATTCTGTAGACAAAGGCCTGGAGAATAAGTATTGTTAGGTGGTGATCATATCTACAGTGAATGGAATTAGAATTCACTTAAAAATCAGAGAGTATCTAGATAGAACTAAAAGCCTCCCTGCATTTAGGGTGCATGAATATGTTGTGAAAACATTAGCAAATTTTCATTATTTTCTATAGCAACACCTGTGAGGATGCAGGAGGAGATAAAACATACACCTGTTTGTCACAGGGTTGAAATTGGCAGGACAGATATGTTGGAAATGGCCATGGGGACAAATAATTCTAGGATGCATATAAGATATTGTTGAAAGGAATTACTGTGTCCTTCCAAGCTAGGCAGAAAGCTAAATGACATGGAAATAACAAATGGGAAAATAGGAGTGTTTGAAATAATGGAGGTCTTGATGAACACTAAGTAGGCTGTGGGGAAAAAAAGAAGCAAAGAAAATTGAGCTATTTTTCAGCTAGTACTTAAAGCGTGTTGGGGCATAAGGGTTTGCAAAGAAACAAACATTACTACTGTCTTTACAGAGAAAACAAACTAGTTTGGGAGGCAAACCATACAGAGATATAAATATGAAATATTTTCTTGTTATTCAGTCACTCAGTCGTGTCTGACTCTTTGCGACCCCATGGACTGCAGCATGCGAGGCTTCCCTGTCCTTCACTATCTCCTGGAGTTTGCCCAAACTCATGTCAGTTGAGTAAGTGATGCCATCCAACCATCTCATCCTCTGTCGTCCCCTTCTCCTCATGCCCTCAATCTTTCCCAGCATCAGGGTCCTTTCCAGTGAATTGGCTCTTTCATTCAGGTGGCCAAAATATTGGAGCTTCAGCTTCAGCATCAGTCCTTCCAATAAATATGCAGGGTTGATATCCTTTAGAATTGACTGGTTTGATCTTGCTGCCCAAGGGAATCTCAAGAGTCTTCTCCAGCACCACAGTTTGAAAGCATTAAATCTTTGAAGCTGAGCCTTCTTTAAGATTCAATTCTCACATCTGTACATAACTACTGGAAAAATCATAGCTTTGACTAGATGGACCTTTGTCAGCAAAGTGATGTCTCTGCTTTTTATTCCATTTATTCCATTCCTTTCATTCCAAGGAATAAGCATCTTTGAATTTCATGACTCACTCACTGTCCACAGTGACTTTGGAGCCCAAGAAAATAAAGTCTGTCACTGCTTCCATTTTTTCCCCATCTATTTGCCATGAAGGAATGGGACCAGATGCCATGATCTTAGTTTTTGGACTGCTGAGTTTTAAGCCAGCTTTTTCACTCTCCACTTTCACTTTCATCAAGAGGCTCTTTAGCTCCTCTTCACTTTCTGCCATTAGGGAGGTGTCACCTGCATATCTGAGGTTATTGATATTTCTCCCAGAAATCTTGAATCCAGCTTTTGATTCATCCAGCCCAGCATTTCGCATGATGTACTCTGCATATGAGTTAAATAAGCAGGGTGACCATATACAGCCTTGTCATACTACTTTCCCAAATTTGAGCCAGTCGGTTGTTCAATGTCTGGTTCTAACTGTTGCTTCTTGATCTGCATACAGGTTTCTCAGGAGACAGGTAAGGTGGTCTGATATTCTCATTTCTTTAGCAATTTTCCACAGTATGTTGTGATCCACTCAAATCAAAGGCTTTAGTGTAGTCAATGAAGCAAAAGTAGATGTTTCTGAAATTCCCTTGTTTTCTCTATGATTCAACAAATGTTGACAATTTGATCTGTCGTTCCTCTGCCTTTTATAAACTCAGCTTGTACATCTGGAAGTTCTGGGTTCACATACTGCTGAAACCTAGCTTGAAGGATTTTGAGAATAACCTTACTAGCATTAAGAACTGAGCACATGAAATGTTTCCTTGATCTCTCCAATTTTCTTGAAGAAATATCCAGTCTTTCCCATTCTACTGTTTTCCTTTATTTCTTTGCATTGTTCATTTAAGAAGGCCTTCTTATCTGTCCTTGCTATTCTCTGAAACCCTTTTTTTTGTTTGTTTAATGCCATTCTCCCAAATCATCCCCCCACCTCCCTCTCCCACAGAGTCCAAAAGACTGTTCTATACATCTGTGTCTCTTTCGCTGTCTTGCATACAGGGTTATCGTTACCATCTTTCTAAATTCCATAAATATGTGTTAATATACTGTATTGGTGTTTTTCTTTCTGGCTTACTTCACTCTGTATAATCAGCTCCAGTTACATCCACCTCATTAGAACTGATTCAAATGGATTCTTTTTAATGGCTGAGTAATACTCCATTGTGTATATGTACCACAGCTTTCTTATCCATTCATCTGCTGATGGACATCTAGGTTGCTTCCATGTCCTGGGGAAGATCCTCTGGAGAAGGCAATGGCAACCCACTTTAGTACTCTTGCCTGGAAAATCCCATGGATGGAGGAGCCTGGTGGGCTACAGTCCATGGGGTTGCAAATAGTCAGACACGACTGAGCGACTTCACTTTCACTAGATTTGGCCAGCTGAGACTTTAAGTTTATTTAGGGGTATTTCCTAGCTCCTAGAAGGATGCTCATATTCAAGATGGTGGTTTGATGTGAGGGTGACTTTGCTCAGCGGGCAGCCTGCTCAAATTTACTTTGTTAATGCGTATAAGTGATTTAGAGTATACAAAGGAAAATTTTCAGTGTCCTAAGTTTTCTATCCACATGATGCTGAGACACCGGATATTAACAGACATTTGGATAGCTAAATTTTTTACTTTTCATCTTTGTGCTCTGGTGTCATGTAGACACAGCATCAGAATATGTCTTTAAGGATTAATTTTATAGAATTCTCCATAATGGAGAACACCAAAGAAAACACTTACTTTGAGCATTTAGAAATATAAATGTATTCCTATTTAATAGTTTGCTCTTTGAACCTAACAAAGAATAGCTGGAGCTGGAATTCTGTAATTTCTAAGACTAATAAACTGATATTGTGGTATGGCTCTATGCCTATAGAGCAGCTATTATGTTCTATGGAGTTCAATAAGGCATTTGTTTCTGTACATAAACAAAATTAATCCTGAATGCAAATGCTAATACAACAAGGTTTTGGCTTTATAGCCTGTCAATATCATTCAGGACTGTTAGCCATGGTGCTTAATTTTATCATAAAATACCTGTCTAAATATATTAATGTTTTTAGGATTCTAAAGGCTTATTCTAATTTCAGGAAACAGAGGATTTTAAATACTTATCAGTTTCTGGGTAAACTGTGATTATAACTTTTTTGTAACTCTTTAAATAATTGCTATAATTCTATAGAAACTTCATAATGCAATATAGCTTTTTTTCCCCAACCAGACATTATAAACACAACTTCATTTCATGCTCCAAAACAGGAAATCATGTGCATTCTTGAAACTCATTTTCCTGTGACTATAACTTGCAGACTGAAAATACTATTAATTAATTCCAAGTTACTAAGTACAGCAGCAAGATGCAAATAACAAAATATTAGAATGAGAACTACTCAGTTTTTTAAGTGACAGAGAAAAGCATAAGCAAAACAAATGTGCATATGTTTCAATCATTCAACATTCTTTTATCCATTGAACAAGTATTTTAATATTAAGTCCACACTGTGTCATTACCATTTTAAGTCCTGAGAATTATACAGACTTGAATAAAAGCGAGGCTCTAAATGTAAAGAGGTCACAAATGAATAGATGAGACAGATGCCTGCCTACAAAAGTAAGAGAAATTTTCTTAAAGGAATTCTACCTAATAGTTCATTGAATTGTAGCACATGAACTGGTACTCTCATTCCTACTCTAACACATAACTGATGGATATCCCTGTACACTGAAAAGGTAATTTGTAGATGCTTTTCTGCTTTCACTACAAACAGTGTTACTTGCTTACCAAGAGAATTGGCTATTTTTCCTAATCATGCTTATGCCAACTGAACTTACTATTAATTTATTTTTTAAAAATAACACATATAATAGTATATACAGTAGAGTGATATGGCTCAAATAATAATAATAATGAAACATGTCCATCTATCTTCAACCATGGAGAGGGAAATGGCAACCCAGTCCAGTACACTTGCCTGGAAAATCCCATGGATGGAGGAGCCTGGTAGGCTACAGTCCATGGGTTTGCAAAGAGTTGGACACGACTGAGCGACTTCTCTTCACTCACTTCATACTTTTTCACTGGAGAAGGAAATGGCAACCCACTCCAGTATTCTTGCCTGGAAAATCCCATGGACAGAAGGTCCCCATGGCAGGCTATTGTCCATGGGGTTGCAGAGGGTCGGACACAACTAGAATGACTAAGCACGCATCTACAACCAACTTAATAAAAAAAAGTAATACCATATTTCGCAACAATGTCTTTGTGAATTGTGCTTTTTATAATTTCATAATTTAAATAATATTACATATGTACATAAATTACATATATGTGTATGGAAGAAAAGTGTCATTATATGAGAACTGTGAAAATGTTTTGGAAATAATTAATAAAAACAAAAATAATTTTATCAAATGATAGTTGACAAAAATAGGTCACTAAAATTATTATTGATTTAGAGTATAAGTGAAAAGCTTTCAAAGGTTGAGAAAAAAATCCTAAAAATCATGAAATACATCTTTATTTAGAACTTTTTATCTTTGATTTCTCATTACACTTGAATGAGATCAATATTTGAGTTGTATGAAAAATGATATAAACCTTTAATCAGCAGATTCATACTCAAATAAAGGACTTTGGCCCAATATGTTGTAGAATAAAATAATGTGCTTCTGATGTAAATGTATCACATTTCAATTACCTGTCTTCAAAGCCATTTTTTTCTTTTAGTGGAAAACTACCCAATTCAAGGATAATGTATAAAAGAATTTCAAATTTAATTACAATATAATGAGAAGTTTCAAAGAGGGTAGCTACAAGAATACTTTATTCAAGTGTTTAAAAACCACACCCTCAGGTCTTATCAGATGATCCTAGCTAAATTAATCCTTATTTCATCTTTTTATTCCCCAATCCATAATTTATTTTTCTTTAAGGCACCATTGACAGAGAAGCCTGATGGGCTACAAAGAGTTGGATTCAACGGAAGGATTAGCACATGGTACCATTACTACCTGTCACTACATTTTATTTGCACTTATTTTCTGCCTTTTTCACAAGAACAGGAGCGTCATGAGAGCAGGGGCTTTGTCTTGTTTGCCACATTAGCTTCAGTATATCAGGAAGACAGAAGCAGGTCAGTAAATGTGTGCTGAAGGTTCACTGAGAGACTAAGCAGTACCCTGATTCTGTTGCGCTAGTGGAATTAGTTTGGAGCTGTAAGACGTTTAGAGTTCTGAGGTTTAGTGGTAAGGCTTCAAGAACAATTAAAGATTCTCTAGGAAAAAGCACAGGAAAGAACAATCTCATGAACAATCGTTTTCTCAAAGCAAAGAGCACAGGCAAAAGATTGTATCTGTGAATCTACATGGCAAATGTTCAGATTTCACACTGATGGATTCTTATGAGAGACTGCACCTCAACAGAACAGGCTGGGGAAGAAATGTTTGGGCCAAATTACAAAGAAATGGAGTAAAGATTTTACATCTCACCTTGCAGGCAATGGAGTTATTGCTGTATTTCAAGCATGTTCATTTTGAAACTAATTCAACTTAAGTGGGAGTATAGGTATAAATGTAGAGAAACAAATAAGTGATGAATATACCAGAACCAGCAATACGTGAACCATGAACTTCCAAATGTTCAAGCTGGATTTAGAAAAGGCAGAGGAACCAGACATCAAATTGCCAACATCCGCTGGATCATTGAAAAAGCAAGAGAGTTCCAGAAAAACATCTATTTCTGCTTTATTGACTATGCCAAAGCCTTTGACTGTGTGGATCACAACAAACTGTGGAAAATTCTGAAAGAGATGGAAATACCAGACCACCTGACCTGCCTCTTGAGAAATTTGTATGCAGGTCAGGAAGCAACAGTTAGAACTTGGCATGGAACAACAGACTGGTTCCAAATAGGAAAAGGAGTACGTCAAGGGTGTATATTATCACCCTACTTATTTAACTTACATGTAGAGTACATCATGAGAAACGCTGGGCTGGAAGAAGCATGAACTGGAATCAAGATTGTTGGGAAAAATATCAATAACCTCAGATATGCAGATGACACCACCCTAATGGCAGAAATCAAAGAGGAAATAAAGAGCCTCTTGATGAATGTGAAGAGGAGAGTAAAAATCTGGCTTAAAAGTCAACATTCAGAAAACTAAGATCATAGCATCCGGTCCCATCACTGCATGGCAAATAGATGGGGAAACAATGGAAACAATGACAGACTTTACTTTCTTGGTCTCCAAAATCACTGCAGGCCATGAGTGAGACTTGAAATTCAAAGACACTTGTTCCTTAGAAGGAAAGCTATGAAAAATCTAAACAGCATATTTAAAAACAGAGACATCAGTTTGCTGACAAAGGTCCATCTAGTCAAAACTATGTGTTTTCCAGTAGTTATATATGGATGTGAAAGTTGTACCATAAAGAAGGATGAGCCCCGAAGAATTGATATTTTCAAACTGTGGTGCTGGAGAAGACTTTTGAAAGTCCCTTGGACAGCAAGTTGCTTATGAAATGCTGTCCATGGAATTCACCCAGAATACTGGAGTGGGTAGCCTTTCCTTTCTCCAGCGGATCTTCCCAATCCAGGGATTGAACCCAGGTCTCATGCATTGCAGGCAGATTCTTTACCAGCTCAGCCGTGGGGTCACAAAGAGCTGGACATGACTGAATGACTGAACTGAACTGAACTGGACAGCAAGGAGTTTAAACCAGTCAATCCTAAAGGAAATCAACCCTGGATATTCATTGGAAGGAGTGAGGCTGAAGCTGAAGCTCCAATACCTTGGCCACCTGATGCGAAGAACTGAGTCATTAGAAAAGACGCTGGTGCCGGGAAAGATTGAGGGCAAGAGGAGAAGGGGTGACAGAGGATGAGATGGTTGGGTGGCATCATTGACTCCAAACAGACATGAGTTTGAGCAAACTCTGGGAAATAGTGAAGGACAGGGAATCCGGGCGTCCTGCAGTCCATGGGATTACAAAGAGTCAAACAAGACTGAGGGACTGAACAACAATAATTTATCTCCACTTAACTTAGTTCTTCTACTGGTATTTTGTCTTTTCTTTTTTTTGAACATATTACTCTGTTGCCTCATTTTACCTAATTTGCTGTTTTTATTCCTATG
Source organism: Bos indicus x Bos taurus (assembly GCF_003369695.1). Lineage (NCBI taxonomy): Eukaryota > Metazoa > Chordata > Mammalia > Artiodactyla > Bovidae > Bos > Bos indicus x Bos taurus. The sequence goes on from NC_040082.1 coordinate 24,573,816, forward strand.
TATTTGGCAGTTTGGTTACATTTCCCAATCTTGAAGAAGTTCCTCCTTGTAGGAGATGTTTTATGCGTCCCAGAAGCACACTCAGTCACCAGATATTTGCTCTGGGAGTGACCCCTGTGTGTGCTGCATGGATCTTTATGTGTGGTGGGTTAACTACTGTGGGCACTCTGCCAGGTGTGCCTGGTCTCTGATGCAGTTGGTTGCCACACCCGATCTTGTCTGGAGGTTTATGCTACTATTGGGCAGCACAGGGTCACAAGGCTGCTGGTTGCAGAGCCTCAGGAAGTTCCAGTGCTAATGCTGGCCCACTGATGGGTAGATTCAGGTTCCTAGATTTAGTGTTGGCCTGCTAGTGGGTGGGCCTAGTTCTTGACTCAGCTGGCTGTGGGGTCTGAGGTGTCCCAGGACTGATGCTGACTCACTGGTGAATGTGGGGCTTGATCCTGGTGATCGGTTGAGTGGTCCAGCATGTCTGGTGCAGGTATTGCCTGCCATAGGTAGAACTGGAGCCAGAGCACATGCCTACTTGGTGGGCAGAGTTTGGTCCCAGGGTCTCTGAGTGCACCCTGCGGGAGTCCTAAAGCAGGCCAAAAGTGGTTATGGTTGGATCCTGGGGCCATTGGCTGAGGGGCTGAAGGTGTTCCAGAGATTGTGTTGGCCTACTGGTGGGGAGGATTTGGGGCTTAAGGATTCCTGATGCTTATGTCTTAGTAGGTGGTCTGGGTGCTAATAGAGCAGTCTGTGGAACTCCAGATGTCCTGGGGCCAGGGTCTGCCTGCTGCTGGGTGGAGCCACATCCTGGTACCTCTGTCTATAAGGCCCAGGGGACCCAGAGCTGGTTTTGGCCTGCTGGTGTGCAGGGCTGAGGGTCAGGGCATCCTGTGGCTAGTGCTGTCTAACTGCTGGATGGAGTGTCTTGGAGTTGGTTTGTTGAACGCTTGTGAATAGGGCTAGGTCCTAGGCCCACTGCTGGACAGGGCTGAATCCTAGGGTGGCTATGGGCTCAGGAGGTCTGAAGGCAGCAAGTCTGGGGCTGTGTCTCTGCCCAGTTAGTTCCTTGGCCTGATACGATTCAGTAATGATACTGACAGGCTGGTAGGTGGGGATGGGTCCTGATGCCAATAAGATATAGGTAGGTTTCCACAATGACACTCATATTGTTTACCTTGCTACTGTGAAATTATTATACTATTTTATTGTTCTTAGTCATTTAAAAAATAAATTATATTTCAGTTTCATAAGTAAATGCAGTTTCAGTATATATTAATCTAGGTAAGAGGCAGTATAGCATCTTATAAATACTAAATTTATTCTGATTTTGTAAGTTTGTTTATTGTGATTTTTAAAATGCTTGTGACTTATAAACTATATATCTAATCTCACGCTGGGCAATATTTTTAAGGTTTCAAAAATGAAATGTGCTTTCTATGGAGCATCTGTTTTAAGCAAATGGATGCAACAGAGTTATTATCCTTTGGATTTTTAAAACATATTGGCTCATCCTTATGATTATTCATCATGACTCTAAAGGAGAAAAATAAAACTTAAGTCACTTTCTTTTTCTGTAGTATAGGAGCAAAAAAAGTAAGCAGGCAACAGCTAGGAAGGGAGATGGTGGTAGCAAGATCGCTATGTAGAGCACTAATTCTTTCACCTTGTCGGAGTGAGAACAAGATGCTTTATGCAATCAGCTATTGAATTCCTTAGGGGAGAAGAGAGATAACTAGAATCTTCCATGTGTCAGAATAAGTGGCAAAAAAAAAAAAAAAAAAATGGAATCTAGCACAGGAGCCACGTTTATGGCTGGAGTATTAAATTTGCTTTTGTATTGATTTGATTAAAAGACTGTCCTTAGATCTGGGTCATGTGTATCATTTCAATACACACATCTGTGCTTTCAAATCAAACATCATTGCCATAACTGCATGATTTACTCCAGTTTAAGATAAATTCCAATATATTCTAAATCATTTAATAATTTGGATATGGATATAAAAAGAACAAGATTATTAAGAAACCCAAGCACTTGAGTTCCAGAATGCAATCTTGTTTCAGGCTAATGTAGTGAAAATATTGTATCGGCACCATTTGACACCACAATGCAGGTTTTATTTTAAGATATGAGTATTGATCTGACAAATAAGACTCAAGAGTAAAGGGTGTATTCTATAGGTACCTGTGTGGATTACAACCTTGGAAAAATTGGAAAAAAATTATTTTGTATATATTGACATTAGAAGTAACAGAAGTGGCTAATCAGCTATTTAAAAGTGTTCAAAAAATCCAAACTGTCAGTAGGATCAAGGGAAGACAGAATGAAGCAAGAGAGCAAGAGGCAGGCTGAAAGAACAAAAAAAAAAAAAGAAAAAGGAAAAATTCTAACAGTATATGTAACTGATGGATTAAATTTTGCATATGAAAGACCAAAATTGTAAAACTGATTAACTAGAAAACTGGTGATTAATTTCAAAGGAAAGTATTTCTAACATTATGAAAAGATTAACCTGAAGGACCCCTTAATAAGTCTTAAATGTTTTACAAAATATTATCTACTTTGCCTCGGGAAAAAGAAATCAATAACTGAAGAATTAGAAGCAGAGCTAATGTAAAGTTAATTTTAATTTAAAAAAGAACAGTAATCTAACTCTGAAACTAAACTAAAATTAAGTCAGTGAAGAAAGACTTTCTATTTTTAAATTTGGATGCAAATTTAGGATTTCCTCAATTAATAGCAATAACATTGACCAAATCTTTTTTTAGTTCCAAATATTGATGTAGCTTTCTGCCTACTAACCTCAGTTGCAAAGATTGCCCAGGAAATGACAGGAAGTAGGGATGTTAAATATTAGAATTTTGTAGGAGTACATAGTACTCAATTAAAGAAAATCAAGACACTTAAAATATTTTAGGAAGTGAGTACACTACATCATCTAACATTGCTGCTAAGTCGCTTCAGTCGTGTCCGACTCTGTGCGACCCCATAGATGGCAGCCCACCAGGCTCCCCTGTCCCTGGGATTCTCCAGGCAAGAACACTGGAGTGGGTTGCCATTTCCTTCTCCAAAGCATGAAAGTGAAAAGTGAAAGTGAAGTCGTGTCTGACCCTCAGCGACCCCACGGACTGCAGCCTTCCAGGCTCCTCCATCCATGGGATTTTCTAGGCAAGAGTACTGGAGTAGGGTGCCATTGCCTTCACATCTAACATTGGGAGTAAATAATTTACAAAGAATTGGCTTGAGGTGGTATATTATCCCTCTGAAAAGTATTAGAGTAGTTAAGAACCCTATGGAAGTCACATGCTCTTTGATACATTTGGATATTCAAGGTTAGCTTTGAGAACTTTATCTGAAATTATATTTTTGATGAAGATTCAATCTCAAAGTTAAGTTGCTTGTAAACTTTTAACTCTCCCTCTCCACCTTCACCTCTCATCTAGATACACCCACTGCTCTCCTTGCTCCCTCCCTTGCCTTTCACAAGTAAAAATCACATGTGCGGTGTATATATATATATATATATATATATATATATATATATATATATATATGTGTGTGTGTGTTTTTCTTTTCTTGGGAAAAAGAAATCTATAACTGAAAAATTAGAAGCAGAGCTAATGGAAAGTTAATATTAATTAAAAAACAGCAATGTAATTCTGAAACTAAACTATATAATTTGTTTCTGTGGGGCAAAGAGGGTACAAATGTTTCTGATTTTGCCACGTCATTCAAGTAATTTCATGCCAAAGCTTCTATTTTAGCAATAAACATTATGTATCATTTATAAATTTCTGGCAACTCAATTTCACAAATCTTGTATCAGAGAGGTTAAATATGAAGAGATGGATTAAAAAAGAAAGTACAGTTTAAAATAAATGGAAGCAGTTACTGAGAAAAATTTGAAGCAGATACTAATGGCAAAATTTTTGAAGGAAATGTGGAATAGAATAAAGTATACTTATTGGTAGACTGTTCTCACTCAATGGAAATTAAACTGGATTGATCTTTTATTATATATTCAATTCAACACTGATCACTTTTTTATGTGAAGAAATAAATTTTATGTAGAATGTTCATGACATTTGGATTATCAAGTAAATATTTTCCTCTGGTAATTATGATTCTATTTAGAAGTATAAATGAAATAATTTGCAGGAGCATAATTTCTCTGTTTGCACTGATTGAATGAGTAAGTGTAGCATTGTTTATGCAAAACAAATGAAGGTGAGAACAAAGAAAGCTAAATAATTATGAATTTAATTTTCATTTCAAAAATTTTTAATTATGCATATCTGTAGATATCTAAGAAACACAGTAAAGAAATTAATCTTTGCATAAACAAGTTAAAAGGTTATGAAAACATTAGCATAGAGTATGATTGTTACTGAATCTTATTTATATATTTTTCTTTTCTTCAAGTGAATAGTTCAATGACTCAAAATCTTGCAAATGTGTTACTGATTCAATCAATGACTAGAAATAACCTTCATTAGAAATGAATCCAAATATGGTAAATCTTCCAAAACATGGCTAAATATATATAATCCCCAGAAATACGTTTTAAAAATATGGATGATCAGGCTTTCTTCTTGGAGATTTTGATTCAATAAGAGGTGGAAATCAAATTTTTTATAGTGTTTTTTTAATTTACTTTTTAATAATGGCAAAATTGCTTTACAATGTTGTGGTGGTTTCTGCCATGCAACAACACAAATCAGTCATAATTATATATATGTATCCCTCTCTCTTGAGCCTTCCTCCCATCCCCCCATCCCACTCCTCTAGGTCATCAGAGAGTGCCATGCTGGGCTCCTAGTGTTATTTATATATGGCAAATTCCCACTAGCTTTCTATTTTACATATGATAGTGCATATATGTCAAGCTACTTTTTCAATTCATCCCATTCTCTTTTTCCCGCTCTGTGTCCACAAGTCTATTAAGCATTCTATTTACAATCTTTTCTACAGATCTTTCTATATCACATTTCTCTGCCTATCAGTGCTATCCTATATAAATATTTCATTTTGCTCTACTATTGTATTCTCAAACTTATGCAGATTCTTTAGTTTTCAAATTTTGTGATAGTACTATGATGATATTGTATAATCCCTTCTGGGCTTCCCAGATGACACAGCGGTAAAGAATCCACCTGCCAAGGCAGGAGACTCAAGAGATGTGGGTTTGATTCCTGGGTCAGGAAGATTCCCTGGACTAGGAAATGGCAACCTGCTCCATTATTCATGTGTGGAGAATTCCATGGACAGAGGAGTCTGGCAAGCTACTCTCCATGGGGTCACAAAGAGTGGAAAACAACTGAGTAACTAAGCATACACAATCCCTTCTATATGAACTGTTCAGAAAAAGCATATTCATAGACATAAAGTAGATTAGTGGATGCCATTGACTGAGGGGAGAGGGAAAATGGGAGAGATTGCTAACAGGTATAGGTTTTCTTTTCAGGGTGATGAAAATGTTCTGGAATAATTACTGGTGATGGTTTTATAACCTTACAAATATACTAAATGTCATTGGAGTATCATTTAAAGAGGTGAATTTTATGCTATGTTAATTACATATCAATTTTAAAATATGATGAAGCAGAACAATTTCTTATTATAAAATAAAATTTGATATTAGCATGTTCTGGATTACCTAGATTACTGCTAAATAACCTAGTTTTGTTTGATCCATTAGTATTAGCATGTACTATTCTATGGGCTTCCTGGATGATGCCAGTGGTAAAGAAACTGCCAGTCAATGAAGCAGACATAAGAGACTGGAGTTTGATCCCTGGGCTGGGGAGATCCCCTGGAGGAGGGCATGGCAACCCACTCCAGTATTATTGCCTGGAGAATCCCATGGACAGGGGAGCCTGGTGGGCTACAGTCCAAAGTGTCGCAAAGAGTCAGATGTGACTGAAGCAACTTAGCATGCACACAATCAGAAGCAAATGATAAATAAAAAAGAGGAAAATTTTATGTATAAAGAATATATGCGGACAAGTCAAAGCCAAATATGTTGCAGCTTTTCAGATAGGGAAAATTGGTATGGAATTGAATGTTTGTAGTATTTATACTGAATAGATGTGCTGAACTCAAAGACTGTATGACAGTGTCAGCACCATATTCATGCTGTGATGAGCAATTTGGTTTTCACAAAACAAAATCACCCTTGAAATTAAGTTGGTGTGTACATGCCATTTGAATCAAGCTAATTTTCTTTTATTCATGTGGGCCAATTTCCTTTATGGAAATTTTCCTTTCTTGGCTGTTGTTGTTGTGACAGACTGTCCCACCTTTGGAGCTTCCCTTCTCCTTTTAAAACCTATCTCTTCCTTTTTTCTATCTCATTTATACTTTTAATTTTTAAAAATGTACCTCAGAAATTAAAAAGGATGGTCAAAACTACACGACATTAAAAATAATCAGGTTATCTTTGTTTTTGCTGTCTTTAATCACCTAGGGATTTTTTTCAGAATTTTATTACATGACTTTAAAGTGAAGCTTCATATGAAACAGAATGTATAAAATGACTGATTCTATGGTTTTCCACACACCCCTCAACTCTATAAATATGTTTATTTTTCTGAGTTCTTTCTGGGTGAAGAATTTTAACTGGAAAGTGATTTTTGGTGTTAGTAATATTTTCATTTTTTTAAAAAAAATATATAGTTTGCCTACGCTGTGGAAAGGCAAGAAGTGAATTACCAACAAATACGGACATTAAGTTAACATTTTATTTTGTAATGAAACAATTATCCAAGAAACATATTCAGAACCTTATATAAAAGAAGAATTCATGTATGTCATTATGTCTGATGTGTCATATATAATAACATTATGTTAAATGAATGTCATATTAAAAAGTAAAATTCCCAGGAATGAGAATTCCCAGGGAAGAATCCTCACAATATTGCAGTGGGAGCATTTTTTCTTGACTTGCTGGTTAATAAGTAAAGCCAGCTTGCTGGGGGTTTACATTGCGCAAAACTCAATGCCTGTGAATGCATGCACTGTATGAATTCTGTTTATAGTTCTATTTAACAGTAGAGGAAACTGAGACACAGATAACTTGCATAACTTGACCATGGTCACAAAAAACAAAAAACAAAAACACAACCAAAAGTGATAAATGGCAGGATCTAAAAATTGGTAGGGCTTCCCTGGTGGCTCAGTGGTGAAGAATCCACCTACTAACGCAGGAGACACAGGTTTGATCCCTATGTCAAGAAGATCCCTTAGAGAAGGAAATGACTATCCAGTCCTGTATTCTAGGCTGGAGAATCACATGGACAGAGGAGCCTGACAGGCTACAGTCCATGGGGTCGCAAAAGAGTCAAACACAATTTAGCAATTAAACAACAACAAAAAATGTAAAATGTAAAAAGGAAAAAAAGGACTTTCATCAAGGTATCTTCCCCACAGGGATGCCAACAAGAAAAGCTAAGACAAACGTATACACAGCTGTTGCTCAGTATTCACAGGACATTCGTTCCAGGACTCTTAATGATACCAAAATCCACAAATCCTTCATATACAGTGGCAAAGGGCAGTAGTCAGGCCTGCTTTATGTGCAAATGCACCATTTCTTGTGGGTCTGAATTTTGCTGAGGTTTATAGTGAAGAAAACAAATGAAGAAAGGAATCCTCTTGGATTCTACTTTACTGAGAATTTTTCTCACAAATGATTACTGAATGTTACTAAATTGTTTGCTGTAACTAAAGGTGAGATGTTGGTATGGTGAACAATTAAAAGTTTGAGCCAGATTATATGCATGGAATATTATATGTATTTTCCACTTGTTGGCATTGCTGTATATGTGTCCTTAGATCAAGTATATGTTGTACATTTTTCCATATGCTTCACTATTTTATCTTCTTGTTCTATCAATTATTAGAGTTTGAGGTTTAAAATCTGCCTTGACAGTTGATTTGTCAATTTATTCCTTTTAATTTTAGCTTTACATATTTTAAACTATTATGTGTTGATATAAGAACTACTACATGACACTAGAGATTTAACATTTTATCAATATGTAATAACCCTTTTGGGCTTCCCTGGTGGCTCAGGAGTAAAGAATCCCCATGCAATGCAGGAGATCCTGAAAACACAGTTTCAATCCTTGGGCTGGGAAGATCCCCTGGAGAAGGGAATGGCTACCCACTCCAGTATTCTTGCCTGAGAAATCCCATGAACAGAGAAGCAGGGCAGGGGTCCATGGGGTCGCTAAGATTTGGACATGACCAAACAACTTAAACAACAAAAAACCAAAAAATGGTACATGGAAGCACATAAATATTTTTGACTGAATGAATGAATATGTAAAGGAACTCAAGTCATCTGCCTCTAGAGTTTCCTTTGGTAGACATCATACATTATTCCCAGATGCCTTGTCTTCCTATTTTTATTCTTTTTTCTTAATATTTCTTACTCTCATTCTTATTCTCAAGAGTCTATAAGTTTCCTATATTTTGAACTTTTTTGGTTATGTTTTAATGATAACTTATATGATTTCATTTATATGAAATATCCAGAATGAACAAACTCAGAAACACAAAGTAGATTAGTAGTTGCCAGGGGCTCAAATGGGGTAAGATCACATCTGTGTTAATTTGATATAAACAACAAAGTCATATTTAGTTTTCAATTTTTGCATTTGATGACACCTCTTAAAGAACTCTTAACATGTCTTACCAAAAATTTGAATGAAACATGTGAATGCATATTTAAGCGAAGTGACTTAGCAGCAGCAGCAGCAGCAAGCCACAAAGAGGGGCATACTTGACAAATATGTGACAATTTTAGTGGTAACAAGATACAACAAAATACAGATAATTGGCATGTTGGCAGGAATTATGTGTATTGATTATGTTGCTAAAATTGGTAAAATAATGTTGAAATATGTATTCTTCTCAACAGCAGCATGGCTGCAAGGGCAATGGCAACCACTCCAGTGTTCTTGCCTGGAGAACCCCAGGGGCAGGGAGCCTGGTGGGCTGCTGTCTATGGGGTCGCACAGAGTCGGATACGACTGAAGCGACTTAGCATCAGCAGCAGTAAGGACTAATCTAATTGCTTTGTATGCCAGTGTCTGTATTGTTCCTGTGGTACTTGATAACAGAGGGATCTAGTTTAGAATTACTGTAAATCTAATTTTTGTCCTTTATTTTCAGTTTCATAGAGTAGCCTATAACTTTACAACATTATTGAAAATATTCTTAAACTTTTTTGCATTTCAAAAGGAAGACTGATTACTTCATTGGATAGCTGAAGATGTCTGCAATGATCAGCTAACAGAAGGCTAATATGTTTATTTGGAAAAACTTCTTGGGTAATGAGAATTTCCACTCACAAATGAGATTTTCAACATGCTACTAAATTGTACCTGACAATTTCATTTATTCTTTTTTGGATGGATATTGTTTATAACTTTTACCTAATTATGATCACTTTATTTCAAAGAGGAACTAGAGCTTTTTGTTTCAAAAGTAGAGAATTTAATTTTAAATATTTTACCTAATTGATTGTCAGCTATCCAGTTTTGCTTAGTTTTTCATTGATTGGTTATACAGTTCTGCTCCAAAACATTCCTTCCTTCTTTATTATTTTATTTCCTTTTGTTTCTTAGCAATGGAATGATAAATTAATGTTTACTACAACACATTATCTCTGTTAACTTATCAGAGTTACCCATGAATCCATTTTCCTTTTCATTACGATAAGAAATGTACTGCTTGATAAGAAAATATATCCCGTTTGAGCAGTTTGAGATGGTATGCTTTCTTGTTGGTATTCTTTGTAGGCATTCCTTTTAAGGGAAGAAAATTTGTCTTCTGTCGGCACATTGTTATTCTGCTCGTTACTTTGCATCATTATAACGTCTTCATCTCAGCACTGCACGATTCCTGTGTACAAGGTCTTGTTGTGCTTGTGCTGGTTTTATTACTAAGATGTTGCCTTTGACGTGACAGGGGTTGATGTCCTGATAGAAAAGAAATCTGTGAATTGAGGGATGGATTAATAGAAATAACAATCTGTGTTTTTGATATATAAGATCATTGATCCATATATTGAGTCAAAATTTTTCTTATGCTCTTTGAACATATACTGGCATAAAATGATTTGGGGAATGTGTAAGAGAATGAAAGTGAAGTGAAGTCACTCAGTCGTGTACGACTCTTTGTGACCCCACAGACAGTAGCCTACCAGGCTCCGGCGTCCATGGGATTTTCCAGGCAAGAATACTGGAGTGGGATGCCATTTCCTTCTCCAAACTGACTTTAAATAGCTTGTAATCTATGCTCTAATCATATTGTCCATATGCAGAACTTCTGACTGTGAAAATGTGGCCATGCAATTGTAGAGCTAGAATAAATTCTTTTCAAACATTACCTTAGGCATTTCTCTCACTCCAAAGGTGAATATATTCAGATCATCTCCCAAATAAAAATCATCTTTCAAGGAAGACCCCACAATTTGTTTCTAGCATATCTAGAAAAACACCTATTTCTGCTTTATTTACTATGCCAAAGCCTTTGACTGTGTGGATCACAATAAACTGTGGAAAATTCTGAAAGAGATGGAAATACCAGACCACCTGACCTGCCTCTTGAGAAACCTGTATGCAGGTTTCTTTCTCAGGAAGCAACAGTTAGAACTGGACATGGAACAACAGACTGGTTCCAAATAGGAAAAGGAGTACATCAAGGGTGTATATTGTAACCCTACTTATTTAACTTATATGCAGAGTACATCATGAGAAACGCTGGGCTGGAAGAAGCACAAGCTGGAATCAAGATTGCGGGGAGAAATATTGGTAACCGCAGATATGCAGATGACACCACCCTTATGGCAGAAAGTGAAGAGGAACTAAAAAGCCTCTTGATGAAAGTGAAAGAGGAGAGTGAAAAAGTTGGCTTAAAGCTCAACATTCAGAAATGAAGATCATGGCATCCAGTCCCATCACTTCATGGAAATAGACGGGGAAACTGTCAGACTTTATTTTTGGGGGCTCCAAAATCACTGCAGATGGTGACTGCAGCCATGAAATTAAAAGACGCTTACTCCTTGGAGGGAAAGTTATGACCAACCTACATAGCATATTCAAAAGCAGAGACATTACTTTGCCAACAAAGGTCTGTCTAGTCAAGGCTATGGTTTTTCCAGTAGTCATGTATGGATGTGAGAGTTGGACTGTGAAGAAAGCCGAGTGCCGAAGAATTGATGCTTTTGAACTGTGGTGTTGGAGAAGACTCTTGAGGTTGGACTGCAAGGAGATCCAACCAGTCCATTCTAAAGGAGATCAGTCCTCGGTGTTCATTGGAAAGACTGATGCTAAAGCTGAAACTCCAATACTTTGGCCACCTCATGCGAAGAGTTGACTCATTGGTAAAGACCCTGATGCTGGGAGGGATTGAGAGCAGGAGGAGAAGGGGACAACAGAGGATGAGATGGCTGGATGGCATCACTGACTCAATGGACGTGAGTCTGAGTGAACTCTGGGAGTTGGTGATGGACAGGGAGGCCTGGTGTGCTGCAATTCATGGGGTCGCAAAGAGTAGGACACGACTGAGTGACTGAACTGAACTGATAGCATATATAACTTTAGAAGGCTTCTTTTGTACCAGACACTGAGATAAGTGCTTTATGTGCTGAATATTATTTCTCTCAATAAATCTACCAGACTCACATTAAAAATAGGAAATAAAGGCTTTGTGGTGTAAGGAATCTTAGGTATGTCTGGTCTCAGAAGCAGAACTTTTTATCACTGTATTCAACATATGTTCACATTTTACATAAACTCATTGCTTATCCATCAAACAGAATAAGTTCCAGAATTTATAAGCATATTTGTTTTTCACTTTTCTCAGCTTTTGCTTTTTTCTCAATTATGTAGTTTGGTTTACTTTTAAATCTCAGAGGGGAACATATCAGTGAGTCAACTGAAAAAATTTTATCCATAATATTTACCTGGAATATATATCACTTCAATTTTCCCCCTTTCTTCATGAACATATCTTCTAATTGATGCAATTCCTCCTATGTTGCTTTTCAAATGCACTACATTATCTGGGTCAGAGGTTTTTTGATGTTCCTATTGTTCTTTTTTTAAGTATATTTAGGCATTTTATTTTCTCAATAGTTTGTATTTCTTTCTTTTTATTTAGCTTTCTCTTTTTAAGGGACTGCACTCCATGTGACTGTAATTAAATACTTTATTTATAGTTGATTTTATTGTGACTTTATATTAGGTCCTTAACTAATAAGCAGACACTTGTACATTTCTAGGTTTCAAGGAAAAATAATTTTTCATTTAGCAGTTAGTCAAACTTTACAGAAAACTTGAATGTCCTTAGTAATTTTTACCAGGTCTAAATGATACTTTTAACCATTCTATGGCAGAAAACATTTCTTCTTTTCCATTTATGTGTACAGAAATGATAGAGTGCCATTTTGATTCATTGAGGAGTGTAGGACAGAAAAAAGTATGCAATCTTTAGAGTTGTAGTACTTTGGAAAGGCTGGAATAACATGTTGAAAGAAGATTTAGAACATCATTTCAACATTTGGAAAGATTAATCCAAATTGTATGAAACTCCTGTTCTAATGTTCAGGCATTACAAATTTGATTGCATTTAAGGAATGTACCCATACATAAATAAATGCACATATTCTGTACCCATACATAAATAAATGTTTTTCTTTTCAGAAGAAAGTTTTAACTAACTGTAAAAATTTAGAAAACATAGGGAAGAGTGGAGGGGGGGGAATTATTAGACAATTTAGAAGAATAGGACTAAAATGTATATTAATTATTGTTACTGAAAGTCACTCAGTCATGTCCAACTCTTTGCGACCCCAAGAACTATACAGTTCATGGAATTCTCCAGGCCAGAATACTGGAGTGGGTGGCCTTTCCCTTCTCCAGGGGATCTTCCCAACCCAGGGATCAAATCCAGGTCTCTTCCATTGAAGGTGGATTCTTTACCAGCTGAGTCACAAAGGAAGTCCAAGAATACTGGAGTGGGTAGCTTATCCCTTCTCCAGCAGATCTTCCCAACCCAGGAATCAAACCAGGGTCTCCTGCATTCCAGGCAGATCCTTCACCAACTGAACTATTAGGGAAGCCCAATTATTGTTGCTAAGTATATTATTTACAGCAGAATCCAGAATATATCCTTGTAATACAAGATAAATGTATTAAAACGTGATAGAAATGTGCAAAATAACCTGAGTAAAAACTGAATATGGATTTCTAGTATTCAAGAATTTAGGGACTTAATAGAAATATACTCTTCTTCTAAGTCTAAGTAAAGGACCAGGAGAAACCAAAACATCAACTTAGTTTGGATCTATTTCTTTCACCTGAATATGCGACGCTGGTGTTTTGAAAGTTAATGTAGAATCGTGCAATATGCAATGAACACACAGATATCAACAAGAGTAAGTGAGGGTCATCACCAAGCTTTACTGGGAATTGTCACAAAGTTCTGCAATAAAATGGGCTTCCCAGGTGGCACAGTGGTAAAAATCCACCTGCCTATGCAGGAAATGTAAGAGACACAGTTTCAATCTTCGGGTTGAGAAGATCCCCTGGAGTAGGTAATGGCAATTCACTCCAGTATTCTTGCCTGGAAAATTACATGGACAGAGGAGCCTGGCAGGTACCGTCCATGGGGGTCTCAAAGAGTTGTACACGACTAAGCACACACAGGCAATAAAATAGACATTTCACAGTTTGTTTCATATATACTTTAATCACTGTAGATCTAAGACAGATAATAAGTATGGTCTTTTGCAAAGAGGTTTTTTTCCTAGATGTACTAAGATTCTGATACTTTCAATATTTCATATGGAATCTATCTATCCATTGCTCTCACAGGATTCCCTCTCAAGAGGGATATATTCTTTGTAAGTTGTGGAGGAAGGAAAAGTAAATTACATAAATTAAAAGTTGTCTTCATTCTGTTCTACAGGATCAGGATCAGAAGATCCCTACCTCATTTCCAATGCTGTACTTCACCTCTAACCAAAATATGTGTTAGCTAGGGAAAGGCATGAAATTCTATGATAGGATTATAATGCCTTAATCCAAGGAGGCTGTATAGAGACTAATAATTCAAATTGACAGTTTTACTCTCCTTTAAGTAAATACTATCTTCAAGTACACCTTATTACACCATAGTAAAATTCTGGTTGAGTGAAATGTATGTCTTTCTTTTCTAAAGTAGAAACAGAGCTATTATGAATATGGACATGGGAAGGTTAATGGCCTGACACCTCACTTTAAGAGGACATAAATAATTTTAGGACATATAATTAATTTTGTTAAAATTGTCTGTCTCATTAACCTCTGGGACACATGTAATTCTAATACTTGAAGTCCGTTGATATCAACAATTTTTAAGGTAATACTCCAGTCTCTTTTTTGGGGTAAAAAAATACTTTAATCCTACATTGTTCTCTGCTTTAAGGCCTGTTTCATGAGGATAGCCTCTGGGGTGGAAAGTGGAGAATGATATATGATTATATGCTCAGTGGGTTTTGGGGAACTTCTCTTTCTTCTATCTTCCCTTTTTTCCTTTTGGTCACTGAATGCACAATGGTATTTTATGGTCTCTGAAGCTATCAAACACTGTGCACTCTATAAGTCTCTGATACTAAAGTCTGATGAGAGTGTAACTTGTGATGTGTTTTATATATTTATGAAATGGATGGATGGATGAAGTGTTAACCCATACTCAGTATCATCAGGTCCAAAAGTTCAAGTTAAGACTTCCTGAAATTTACAACCCAAATCACATATGCATTCTCATTCATTCACTTCATCAATATTTATTAAGCATCCACTACATTTCAGGCACTATGATCAGTTTTAAGAAAAAAAAGAGTTCATTTGGATGAACTCCAGGCTTGGGGCTTTGGGATAATGATAAGCAAGATTTTTAAATACTATCTTGAAAGAGTTATAACTGAGATGTGCACTAAGTATCCTTGTAGCACCAGAGGAAAAGGGACTAATTCTCTCCTGGGGAAGTTGGGAAGCCCTTAGTGAGAAGGTGACATTTAAACAGGGAAGGTACTTAAAATACAGTTGTTAGAAAAGATTAATTTCAGCTAAAGGCAGAAGATACACTTCTGCTATATATGGGACAATGTTTCCCAAAGAGTTCTTTGCCTTCAATGTATAAAATTTCTAAGAATTCTTAAAAATATCAGAACTGCAATAGAAGCTAAACTTAGTTACTGAAAGGGCTGACAGTGCTGCAGTGACCTGCATCTGCTCCAGTGAAATATCCAGAGGTTTTAGAAGACATTTTATTTGATATATTTCCTGTCTGATTTGAAAGTATAATATGGTATATCACACTTATATCATTTTAAGATTAAAAACAATGTACCATATTGTTTGTATTCTTTTAATTTTACCATTGCCTCCTGAAAAAAATAGATTTTAAAATTAACATCCGACTTAGTTTGTTTACCTACTAAATCATCTAGTGGCTACTTTACCGTCTGGTGGCTCAGAAGGTAAAGCATCTGCCTGCAATGCTGGAGACTCCGGTTTGATTCCTGGGTCGGGAAGATCCCCTGGAGAAAGAAATGGCAATCCACTCCAGCACTCTTGCCTGGAAAATCCCATGGACCGAGGAGCCTGATAGGCTACAGTCCATGGGGTCGCAAAGAGTCGGACAGGACTGAGCGACTTCACTTTCTAGTTTGTTTAAGCGTCTGTAACAGAATACCATAAACTAGGTAGCTTCTAAATAACAAAAGTTTATTTCTCATAGTTCTAGAGGCTGGGGAGTACACAGGCAAAATACTGGCAGATTTGGTGTCTGGTCAGGATTTGATTTCTTGTTGACAGACAGCTGTCTTTTTGCTAACCTCATGTGGCAGAAAAGGACAGGGAGCTCTCTGGAGCCTCCTGATCCCATTCCTATAGGCTCACTCTCAAGACCTAATCACTTCTGGAAGTCTCCACCTCCGACAACCATCAAAATGGAGATTAGGATTCAACATATAAAAGGTGGGGAGACACAACATGCAGTCTGTAGTAACATCTATCTAGGGCTTCTTTATCTTAGCACTATTAACATTTTATGCCAGTAATTTTTGTTGTGTTGAGGTTACTTTGTATGTTGAGAATGTCTGGCAGCATCTCTGGCCTTTACTTTCCAGATGCCAGTAGAACCCCCTAGCTGTGACAAGCAAAATTGTCATGACATTATTAAGTGTTCCCGGGGGGCAAAGTCACATCAGTTGAGAACTACTGATTTAATTCCAATGTTTTTAAGCACTATTTTTCACTTTTAAAAATCAGATACTGTCCTAGAATCATTCTTGTCCTTTAGCTCAATATGACTATTACTATCATTAATAATTTGTGTCTGGACTGTTATTTCTAAGGAGAGAGAAGTGCTTTTCCTTTTCTTTTATTACATACAAGATTTTCTTAGGTAATTGGGCCTGGATTGGATATATCACCTAGTGATACAGATCACCTTTTTTTCCTCCCTCAGGGAAAAATATACCTGAGATGATTTTAAACAGAAGCATAGAAAAGCACAGACCCAAGATATACTGCTACCCCTGCCTATCCGGGGTCGTGTCTTGTGTATATGTTTTCACAGCACAACAGAATACAGCCAGAAATTCCTTCGTGAGAATATAGGTTCTAATATGTTCCTCTGGCTGGCCAGAGGTGGGGAGAGGGGGCTGTAGAACACTAAGAAATTGGTTGGGAGGAAGCACGGATCCTCCTTCAACCTGAACTAGCTGTGAGTGCCTGCCACTCTCATCTAATAGAGCTAGCAAATCACGAGAAAATGGAAAAGCTAGTTATTGTTCAGAGGATTCTCTGAGATGCTTCCCAATTTAAAACTAGGGGCAGGCAGGCCAGGATATAATACTAAGAACAGAAATAAAGCCACATATTCACCACTTCAGTGCTACTTCCTGATATGAGGGGAAAAAAATCTCTTTGCTTACCCTCTGCACTCCTGAGGTTTCTTTATTAAATGTCAAAAGTTTCATTGAACATCACAGAAATGGAGTTTCTCATTTTCTGAGCAAATGAGAAAATGTTGACTAAAAGGTAAACGAACAATGATGCTTTAAAGAAAACCAACTTCAGAAATCATGTTATAAAATTCAGGATACTCAAACACAGAAAGAATCATTCTAAAGTCTGCCTCATTTTTTCTAGTTTAGTATTTTATATATGTGAGAATACTTGGAAAACATTTTAAACTAGTTCTCTTCTTAAAGAGGAATGTTTGGAAGTTGAAAAACTTAGCTAATTAAAACGTACAGTATTCCAATTGCTAAGGAATGCTAGCTCGAAATTCTACTATAGAATCTCCTCTTCTAGCACCTATGAAACATAGCTCTGCTGGGTTGCTGGGTCAAAGAAGCGGCACAAATGTTTTTTGTTTTTCTAATTTAAGACATTGAAAAGTTAAAACAATATATATCCAGTATGAGTGATAAGAGAATGAGTGGAGAGATAATTTTTTATAAAAATCTCAACACTGAAATAAATATTGGTATAAGAATTCTCTGAAGACTAGCAGAAAAGGTTTTCTACAGCTAAAGATACAAAGAAGGAATCACAATGAGATGGGTAGAAGGAGCAGGGATGTGAAATAGTTAAGACCCACACCCTGGGTGGGTGACAAAAACAGGAACATAATTACAGCTGCCAAAGTGCTGGAGGAGACTCTTGAGAGTCCTTTGGGCAGCAAAGATATCAAACCAGTTAATCCGAAAAGAAATCAACTCTGAATATTAATTGCAAGGACTGATGCTGAAGCTGAAGCTCCAATATTTTGGTCATGTGATGCAAAGAGCTGATTCATTGGAAAAGACCCTGAAGCTGGGACAGATTGAAGGCAAGAGGAGAAGGGGATGACAGAGGATGAGATGGTTGGATGGCATCACTGACTCAATGGACATGAGTCTGAGTAAACTCCGGGAGATAGTGAAGGACAGGGAAGCCTGGGGTGCTGCAGTTCATGGGGTCACAGAAGAGCTGGACACAACTTGACGACTGAATAACAACAATATAAGTGCTCCCCAAGTAGCGAGGGATCTGAGCCTCCCATTGGGCTCCCCAGACTTGGAGTCCAGCACCAGGAAAATGATCTCCTTAAAGGTCTGACTTTGAAGGGCAGCCGGACTTGTGTATGGGAGGGTCAGAGGGCTGTAGGAAACAGAGACTCCAGTTCACTTAAAAGGTGTGCAAGATCACACATGATCTGAGTCCCAGTGCAGAGACAGTGATTTCAAAAGAGCTTGAGTCAGCCCACTTGCTGATCTTGGAGAGCTTCCTGGAGAAGGAGGAGGCAACTGGGACTCACTCTGGAGACACAGATGCTGGCAGAAACTATTTGGGAAGTTGATTGTATTATGAGAGTACTGGTTCTGGCAAGTGCCATTGTGGAATCATCCTTCTAGCCTCTTTGTACTAGGGACTTACCCACCCATCAGAAGCTAGTGTCAGTTATGAGTCCCCTTGGGCTGAGAAGCCAGCTGCACTGGGATCCCATCCTACTCACCAGTAACAGATCTAGTACCCCTAGGATCCCCTAGTTAGCCACACTGGAACCTGGCCTCATGTACCAGTGAATAGGCAGCCAGTGCACCAACCAACTAGGCTGTGGGCCAGTCCTGTATAGAGGCATGCCTACAGAAGTTGTCCCACCACAGTAAAAGGGCCCATTCAGTCTCAGAATGTATACTTAGAGCATAATGGCTGGTGACCAAAGGGCAGTGTGCTTGGGCCCCATAGCATGTCTCCTACTGAGGCCACTTCTCCAAGAATGGGAATTTTAATCTTCCTACCTAAAAGATAAAACTAGCAAAGGGAATTAGGCAAAATTAGGAGACAGAGGAATATATTGCAATAGAAGAAAGAAGATACAACCCAAGGAGAATTAAGTTAAGTGGAGATAAGCAATCTGTCTGATAAAGAGTTCAAGATAACAGTTATACAGATTAACAAGGAATTAGAAAATACAAAGAACCAAACAAGTCTGAAGAATACAACATATAAAATGTACTAGAAAGAATCAGCAGTAGATGAGATAATACAGAGGAATGGATCAGTAAACTGGAAGACAGAATAGTGGAAATAAATCAAGTTGAACAGAAAAAAAAAAAAAAAAAAGAAAAAAAATGAGACTAACAACAGATTTTGAGACAATACTGAGCTTACTAACATTCAGTTCAGTTCACTTGCTCAGTTGTGTCTGACTCTTTGCCACCCCACAAATCGCAGCACGCCAGGCCTCCCTGTCCATCACCAACTCCTGGAGTTCACTCAGACTCACGTCCATCGAGTCAGTGATGCCATCCAGCCATTTCATCCTCTGTCGTCCCCTTCTCCTCCTGCCCCCAATCCCTCCCAGCATCAGAGTCTTTTCCAATGAGTCAACTCTTCACATAAGCTGGCCAAAGTACTGGAGCTTCAGCTTCAGCATCATCCTTCCAAAGAAATCCCAGGGCTGATCTCCTTCAGAATGGACTGGTTGTATCTCCTTGCAGTCCAAGGGACTCTCAAGAGTCTTCTCCAACACCACAGTTTATAAGCATCAATTCTTTGGCGCTCAGCCTTCTTCACAGTCCAACTCTCACATCCATACATGACCACAGGAAAATCCATAGCCTTGACTAGATGGACCTTTGTTGGCAAAGTAATGTCTCTGCTTTTGAATGTGCTATCTAGGTTGATCATAACTTTCCTTCCAAGGAGTAAGTGTCTTTTAATTTCATGTCTGCAGTCACCATCTGCAGTGATTTTGGAGCCCCCCAAAATAAAGTCTGGCACTGTTTCCACTGTTTCCCCATCTATTTCCCATGAAGTGATGGGATCAGATGCCATGATCTTCGTTTCTGAATGTTGAGCTTTAAGCCAAATTATTCACCTTCCTCTTTCACTTAAATCAAGAGGCTTTTTAGTTCCTCTTCACTTTCTGCCATAAGGGTGGTGTCATCTGCATATCTGAGGTTATTGATATTTCTCCCGGCATTCTTGATTCCAGCTTGTCCTTCTTCCAGCTCAGCGTTTCCCATGATGTACTCTGCATATATGTTAAATAAGCAGGGTGACAATATACAGCCTTAACATACTCCTTTCCCTACTTGGAAACAGTGTGTTGTTCCATGTCCAGTTCTAACTGTTGCTTCCTGACTTGCATACAGGTTTCTCAAGAAGCAGGTCAGGTGGTCTGGTATTCCCATCTCTTTCAGAAATTTCCACACTTTGTGGTGATCCTCAAATTCAAAGGCTTTGACACAGTCAATAAAGCAGAAATAGATGTTTTTCTGGAACTCTCTTGCTTTTTCAATGATCCAATGGATGTTGGCAATTTGATCCCTGGTTCCTTTGCCTCTTCTAAATCCAGCTTGAACATCTGGAAGTTCATGGTTCACGTATTGTTGAAGCCTGGTTTGGAGAATTTTGAGCATTACTTTATAAGTGTGTGAGATGAGTGCAATTGTGCAGTAGTTTGAGCATTCTTTGACATTGCCTTTCACAGGGATTGGAATGAAAACGGGCCTTTTCCAGTCCTGTAGTCACTGCTGAGTTTTCCAAATTTGCTGTCATATTGAGTGCAGCACTTTTACAACATCATCCTCTAGGATTTGAAATAGATAAGCTGGAGTTCCATCACGTCCACTAGCTTTGTTCATAGTGATGTTTCCTAGGCCCACCTGACTTCACATTCCAGGATTTCTGGCTCTAGGTGAGTGATCACATCATCGTGATTATCTGGGTCATGAAGATCTTTTTTGTATAGTTCTTCTGTGTATTCTTGCCAACTCTTCTTAATATCTTCTGCCTCTGGTAAGTCCATACAATTTCTGTCCTTTATCGAGCCCATCTTTGCATGAAATGTTCCCTTGGTATCTCTAATTTTCTTGAAGAGATCTCTAGTCTTTCCCATTCTATTGTTTTCTGAGGACGACTTTCTTATCTCTCCTTGCTATTCTTTGGAATTCTGCATTCAGATGGGTATATCTTTCCTTTTCTCCTTTGCTTTTCACTTTTCTTCTTTTCTCAGGTATTTGTAAAGCCTCCCCATGCAGCCATTTTGCTTTTTTCATTTCTTTTTCTTAGGGATGGTCTTGATCCCTGTCTCCTGTACAATGTCATGAACCTCCATCCATAGTTCATCAGGTACTCTGTCTATCAGATCTAATCCCTTGAATCTATTTCTTACTTCCACTGTATAATTGTTAGGGATTTGATGTAGGTCATACCTGAATGGTCTAGTGGTTTTCCCTACTTTCTTCAATTTAAGTCTGAATTTGGCAATAAGGAGTTCATGATCCAAGCCACAGTCAGCTCCTGGTCTTTTTTTTTTTTTTTTTGCTGACTGTATAGAGCTTTTCCACTGTTGGCCACAAAGAATATAATCAATCTGACTTTGGTATTGACCATCCAGTGATGTCCATGTGTAGAGTCTTCTCTTGTGTTGTTTGGAGAGGGTGTTTGCTATAACCAGTATGTTCTCTTGGCAGAACTCTATTAGCCTTTGCCCTGCTTCATTCTGTACTCCAAGGCCAAATTTGCCTGTTACTCCAGGTGTTTCTTGAATTCCTACTTTTGCATTCCAATTCCCTATAGTGAAAAAGACATCCTTTTTGGGGTGTTAGTTCTAGCAGGTCTTGTATGTCTTCATAGAACAGTTCAACTTCAGCTCCTTCAGCATTACTGGTTGGGGCATAGACTTGGACTACCATGATATTGAATGGTTTGCCTTGGAAATGAACAGAGATCATTCTATCATTTTTGAAATTGCATCCAAGTACTGCATTTTAGACTCTTTTGTTGACTCTGATGGCTACTCCATTTCTTCTAAGGGATTCTTGCCTACAGTAGCAGATATAATGGGCATCTGAATTAAATTCCCCCATTCCAGTCCATTTTAGTTTGCTGATTCCTAAAATGTCAACGTTCACTCTTGCCATCTCTTGTTTGAACACTTCCAATTTGCTTTGATTTGAGGACCTAACATTCCAGGTTCCTATGCAATATTGCTCTTACAGCATCAGACTTTGCTTCTATCATCAGTCACATCCACAACTGAGCGTTGTTTTTGCTTTGGCTCCATCCCTTCATTCTTCCTGGAGTTATTTCTCCACTGATCTCCAGTAGCATATTGGGCACCTACTGACCTGGGAATTCATCTTTCAGTGTCTTATCTTTTTGCTTTTTCATACTGTTCATAGGGTTCTCAAGGCAAGAATACTGAAATGGTTTGCCATTCCCTTCTCCAGTGGACCACATTTTGTCAGAACTCTCCACCATGACCCATCCTTCTTGGGTGTCTCTACGTGGCATGGCTAAATAGTTTCTTTGAGTTAGACAAGGCTGTGGTCCATGTGATCAGATTGGTTAGTTTTCTGTGAATTTCAGTCTGTTTGCCCTCTGACAGAGAAGTATAAGAGGCTTATGGAAGCTTCCTGATGGGAGAGACTGACTGAAAGGGGAACTGGATCTTGTTCTGATGGGAAGGGCCATGCTCAGTAAATCTTTAATCCAATTTTCTTTTGATGTGTGGGGCTGTGTTCCCTTCCTGCTATTTAACTGGGGCCAAAACTATGTGGAGGTAATGAAGATAATGGAGACCTCCTTCAAAAGATCCCATGCATGTACTGCTACACTCACTGCCCTCAAACCCTGCAGCAGGCCACCACTGACCCATGCCTCTGCTGGAGACTCCTGGACACTTCCGGGCAAGTTTGGGTCAGCCTCTTGTGGGCCATGATTTTATCAATTTTATCTTCTGCCTAAACTCTTTTCCCCATTTTTTAACACATTATTGATGCACTCAAAAAAGCAAAATATAACTTAATAACACTTTTTCAAGTGTTCTCAAATTTTCTTTACAAATTGACAAAATCAATTTTCTTTATTTTGTTCAAAGTTTAACATAATTCAAATCATTTCTAAATAATGAGTCAATGTTGAAATAAACTCTAATTTTCACAGTCATCTTGCCAAATGCTAAGATAATTTTAGCTAAATGGGAATAGGATTTTAATTTGGCCCTGAAATGTGGTTCTTCTTAGTATATGAAAGTGAAAACTGATTTGCATCCAAGTCTTTGAGACCTCATGGACTATATACAGTCCATGGAATTCTCCAGGCCAGAATACTGGAGTGGGTGGCCATTCCCTTCTCCAGGGGATCTTTCCAATCGAGGGATCAGACCCACGTCTCCTGCATTGCAGCCTGATTGTTTACAAGCTGAACAAGGAGGAAGCCTGATTCTGCCCTACTCAAGGTATTCACACAAGAATGTGTTGTGAAAAGCCTTTGAACCAGTGAAGTTGCTCAGTTGTGTCCAACTCTTTGCAATCCCACGGACTGTAGCCTACCAGGCTCCTCCATCCATGGAATTTTCCAGGCAAGAATACTGGAGTGGGTTGCATTTCCTTCTCCAGGGGATCTTCCTGACCTAGGGATTGAACCCAGGTCTCCTGCATTGCAGGCAGACACTTTACCATCTGAGCTACCAGGGAAGCCCCAAGTGAAAAGCCTTTACTTGTTCTCAAATTTACAGTTGTGATAAATATGTATATGGGCATGAATATGTAAATCTTCAGAGTGAATGTGCAGTTATTCTTATAGTTGCTTGAAGGCTTACCCATAATCGTGACCAGACAGCAGACCAAGCCATTGCTCTACACGTGTGCCTGCTAAGTAGCTTCAGTCGTGTCCAACTCTGTGCAACCCTAAGGACTGTAGCCTGCCAGGCTCCTCTGTCCATGGGCCTCTCCAGGCAAGAGTACTGGAGCGGGCTGCCGTGTCCTCTTCCAAGGGATCTCCTGACCCAGGGATCAAGCCCATGTCTGTCGTGTCCCCTGCATTGACAGGCGTAAGAGAAAAGTAGAAATTGTAGATTATGATAAAATACACACACAATGAAAAAATGGCAGTCATGTATTAACCAGCATCATCTTCGTGAACATGACATACATTAGAAAAATAGTTCTCAAAGTAGCATCACACACATAAAATTCGCCCAAGGTGGTTTTAGGCATTAATCCCCAGCATATGCATCAGATCTCCAAAATCAAATCTCTGGAACTAAAACTTGAGAATCCGCAAGCAGGTGATAACAAGGGCCCAAGGGGATTTTTATGAACATGAAAACTGAGAACTATTGAACAACTTGAAAGTGAAAGTGAAGTCACTCAGTCGTGTCCGACTCTTTGCGACCCCGTGGACTGCAGCCCACCAGGCTCCTCTGTCCATGGGATTCTCCAGGCAAGAGTACTGGAGTGGGTTGTCATTTCCTCCTCCAGGGGATAACACTGTATAATAATGTCCAATACACCTATATAGCACTAAGTATTGCCAGACAGGCAGGCTCCCATGCAAATACCAATCAACACATATGTACCAACCTTGTGGAAACATGCCTTTAAGCCTTGCCTTGTAATATGGTCTTGTTAAAAATATTTTATACCTGTTATTTCTTAACAGTTTCTAAAACATGTTTACTTACATTATCTCCTTGGATGCCCCAAACAATTCTTTGACATGAAACTAAACAAATTATCATTGTCACTTGCAAAAGGAGAAACTAATACTTATCTTACTTTATCCTAGACACCAAAGATGAAGTGGTGTGGGGCAGGGATTGATGTGAAATTTGGAGGGGTGAGGACAAAACCCACATCTTTTAGCTTTCAGTTTAATGTTTCTCTGTGTTTCCACTATATTGACTCATTAGAAGGCAAGAATTTCCTTAGTATTCATTTGAACAAAACTGTTTGTCTAGAAAGAATATGATAAACACACAAATGGTAAAAATGTAACACACTGATAGCAAGTCAAGAGGTGACTTGCAATAATAATGGTTACAGTGTTGCAAATTTATAACCATTTTATAATGTTATAAAATCCATAAACATTTACCAGTGGTTTCAAAACAAAGCTTTTATCTTCACTACTGTCTTCATGCTGGGGAAAAAAGGGTTAAAATAGCCACTACTTAAATTGCAGTACTACCTACAATTAAAATTATTTTATGTGTAAAGATTAGTTTGTTATAGTAGGTATATAATTTTATAATTCTGATCTCTTTCTCACAGCATTATAATTTTTAATATTGTACTTTATATAGAGGAAAATAAAATCCTAGCCACATATAGCTGAATCAACTCATCCATTCAACAAAATTTTATTGAGTGCCCAAAATGCATAAGGACCTATGTGAGCTGCCAGGAATGCATAGATGAAGTCAGTCTCTTGATTAGCATTTAGTTTCTCTTGTTTAGGATTATATTGACTTCTAACTTAACAGGTTATTTTTAGAGTAGAGATATTTGAAGTGAAGTTAAGTATTTTTCACATTGACATGTATTCTGTTTCAAAGCTTCTAAGTCTGTAGTTGACTCCTGCATCACTTACAATAGGAATATAAAATTGCTTGGGAATGACTACTTCTC
Source organism: Bos indicus x Bos taurus (assembly GCF_003369695.1). Classification (NCBI taxonomy): domain Eukaryota; kingdom Metazoa; phylum Chordata; class Mammalia; order Artiodactyla; family Bovidae; genus Bos; species Bos indicus x Bos taurus. The sequence goes on from NC_040082.1 coordinate 24,599,282, forward strand.
CAGCACATTTATAAATTAAATTTATTTATTTCAATGTAAAAGTAAGACCGACCTGGAACTTGCCATATTTACATGTTTAAAACTATCTTGTTATAATGACTTGCATTAATTACTTTGCCTAGGCAAGTTACCTTCTCCAATTAAATGCTTTCCAGTGCCTTATTAGCTGTTTCAATGTCACACTAAACTAAATTATTAAAAGAAAGTTGTATTATAAATAAATCCTTGTCTTTGTGGGTTCCTGTGCTTCTATCTGCTCCATAGATATCTCAAGTATATCTAATACACAAATATTTCTTCAACCATATTCACTGACAAATCTTCAGTCTCATTGAGGATGTATAGTATACACAATTGTTTTGTTATTGATTATATTAATGGGTGCCTGAAAAATTATGAATGGCCATCCCCAAGAAAAAGAAATGCTAAAAGGCAAAATGGTTGTCTGAGGAGGACTTACAAATAGCTGTGAAAAGAAGATAAGCAAAAAGACAAAGGAGAAAAGGAAAAAAAAATATATCCATCTGAATACAGAGTTCCAAAGAATAGCAAGGAGAGATAAGAAAGTCTTCCTCAGTGATCAATGCAAAGAAATAGAGGAAAATAATAGAATGGGAAGACTAGAGAACTCTTCAAGAAAATTAGAGATACTAAGGGAATATTTCATGCAAAGATAGGCACAATAAAGGATAGAAATGGTAGGGACCTAACAGAAGCAGAAGATATTAAGAAGATGTGGCGAGAATACACAGAAGAACTATACAAAAAGATCATGACCCAGATAACCACAATGGTGTGACCACTCACCTAGAGTCAGACATTCTGGAGTGCAAAGTCAAGTGGGCCTTAGAAAGCATCACTATGAACAAAGCTAGTGGAGGTGATGGAATTCCAGCTTAGATATTTCAAATCCAAAAGATGATGCTGTGAAAGTGCTGCACTCTATATGTGAGCAAATTTGGAAAACTCAGCAGTGGCCACAGGACTGGAAAATGTCAGTTTTCATTCCAATCCCAAAGAAGGGCAGTGCTAAAGAAGGTTCAAACTACTGCACAATTGCACTCATCTCACATGCCAGCAAAGTAATGCTCAAAATTCTACAAGCTAGACCTCAACAATACGTGAACTGAGAACTTCTAGATGTTCAAGCTGGATTTAGAAAAGGCAGAAGAACCAGAGATCAAATTCCCAACATCCGTTGGATCATCAAAGAAGCAAGGAAATTTCAGAAAAAATTCTGCTTTATTGACTATGTCAAAGCGTTTGACTGTCTGGATCACAACAAACTGTGGAAAATTCTTAAAGAGACGGGAATACCAGACCACCTTACCCGCCTCCTGAGAAATCTGTAACAGGTCAAGAAGCAATACTTAGAACCGGACATTGAACAACAGATTGGTTCCAAATAGGGAAAGGAGTGCATCAAGGCTGTATATTGTCACCTTGCTTAATTAACTTATATGCAAGAATATACCATGTGAAAGGCCAGACTGAATGAAGCACAAACTAGAATCAAAATTGCAGGGAGAAATATCAATAATCTCAGATACGCAGATGACACCACCCTAATGACAGAAAACAAAGAGGAACTAAAGAGCCTCTTGAGGAAAGTGAAAGAAGAGAGTGAAAAAGCTGGCTTAAAATTCAACATTCAGAAAACTATTATCATGGCATGTGGTCCCATCACTTTATAGCAAATAGTAGGGGAAACAATGGAAACAGTAAGAGACTTTATTTTCTTGGCCTCCAAAATCACTGCAGATGGTGACTGCAACCATGAAATTAAAAGATGCTTGCTTCTTGGAAGAAAACTATGACCAATCTAGACAGCATATTAAAAAGCAGTTGAGTTCAGTTCAGTTCAGTCACTCAGTTGTGTCTGACTCTTTGCGACCCCATGGACCACACAGCATGCCAGGCCTCCCTGTCCAACACCAACTCCTGGAGTCCACCCAAACCCATGTCCATTGAGTCGCTGATGCCATCCAACCATCTCATCCTCTGTTGTCCCCTTTTCCTCCTGCCTTCAATCTTTCCCAGCATCAGAATCTTTTCGAATGAGTCAGCTCTTCACTTCAGGTGGCCAAAGTATTGGAGTTTCAGCTTCAACATCAGTCAGAGACACTACTTTATCAACAAAGGTCCATCTAGTCAAAGTTATGGTTTTTCCAGTAGTCATGTATGGATGTGAGAGTTGGATCATAAAGAAAGCTGAGAACTGAAGAATTGATGCTTTTGAACTATAGTGTTGGAAAAGACTCTTGAGAATCCCTTGGACTGCAAGGAGACCCAACCAGTCCATCCTAAAGGAGATCAGTCCTGGGTGTTCATTGGAAGGACTGATGATGAAGCTGAAGCTCCAATACTTTGGCCACCTGATGGGAAGAGCTGACTCATTGGAAAAGACCCTGATGGTGGGAAGATTGAAGGCAGGAGGAGGAGTGGCTGACGGCGGATGAGATGGTTGGATGGAATTACTGACTCAATGCAAATGAGATTGAACAAGCTCCGGGAGTTGGTGATGGACAGGGAAGCCTGACATGCTGTAGTCCAAGGGGTCATAAACAGTCAGACATGACTGAGTGACTGAACTGATATTAATGAGAAACCAACCAGGAGATAGAAATCTTACAATAATTTGGACAGGGAAAGTTTAACATAAAGAATTACTAACCATAGCATAGAATTAGAGTAACAGAGGATTGGCTAGAAAGGAATACAGATAATTCTAAATAACATAATAGCAGGCGATGTAGAGTACAGATACTAATCCTATGGCTGAGACAGAGTTCCCAACCAAAAGCCTGATCATTTGTAAGGACTGAGATCCATAACTCATTGGCAAGTAAATAGCTGTGAGTCTGGGTAGTGAAGGCATTCACTGAAGCTACAAACTGCCTGAGTCAGTGCTGGTGTAAGCTGTTGAGAGGAGGCACCAGTCTACCTGACTGTTCACCAGGTGTTATAGAAGCCTAGCACTACAGAACCTGGCAGTGTTGCAAGAGCTTGACACTGCAGAAATCATATGCGCTCCAATATCCTGCCTATAGCAATTTACCTGATTCTAAAATAGAAATCCCTTTGTTTTCCAGTGACCCTCCAGTGTACTCTATTGAGGAAGCATTGCTTCATGACAGCTGACAAAGGAGATAGTTTACAGGGCCCAGGTCTAGGATCACAGAGTCCAATATGGATAGGAATTTGGAGCTGAGAAACTAAATTCATAAATTGTACACTGGCATATGTAGTATAATTTTGCAAACTTCTGAGTTAATTTTAGTGTTTTGTGAAGCTGTTTTCTAAAGTAAATTAATGGGCAGCATCTATTAAGAAAGGTGAGAGAAATAAAGAATGTAGTAGAATGTAAATGTCCATTTATAAAGTTATGAGAGACTAGTAGAAAATATTGGGTGATATCTGGCAAGAGCTCAAAAACATACCAAAAGCAGTGATACATATCAGTGAAATATTACTATGAACATATTTTAAATACAGTGTTGAATAGGCCGGGAAAATCATGGATGACTAGCACCCCTCCCCCGACACATTCATGCATACATATGTATTTTAACTTTAATGTTAATGAAAATTTAAAACTGAATTTCATGTGTGAATGCATATCTATAGTAAGATATTGAATCAAACTATCATTACACATGGTAAATTAACCTCAGAGAGCCATTGAAACTTGTGGAATAGTACATGATAGCAGCAAATTGTCATTTAGTATCATCAATGATGTTTGGTCTTTTCCAGATGTTTACATCCATTCAAGTGTAAAAGTGAAATACTTTCATAGTTGACTAATTTTTCCCTCTTTCTCATCCATTTTTTATATTTATTTATTTTTAAAATGTTTCTTGGGGTGTAATTGATATACGATGTTGTGCCACTTTCAGGGGTACAGAAAAGTGAATCTGTTGTACAAACCTATATCCACTCTTCTTAAGAGTTTTTTCCCATACAGGCGACTACAGAGTATTGAGTAGAATTTCTATGCGGTACGGTATATGCTTGTTAGTTATTAATTTTAAATATAGTACTGCGCATGTGTCAACTCCAATCTTCCAATTTTTCCCTGTCCCGTTTAGCCTCGGGAACCATAAGTTTATTTTCTATATATTTTATAGATAAGTTCATTTGAAGCCCTTTTTGAGGTTCCACATAAACAATATCATATTTGTCATTCTCTTTCTAACCTACTTCACTCAGTATGAGAATCTGTAGGTCCCAATCATGTTGCTGCAAATGGCATTATTTAGTTCTCTTTTATGGCTGAGTAATATTCTATTGCATATATGTACCACATTCTTTATAGTTTAACTTTATGGCAGTAGAATCTGTGTTAATAAGTCCTTGAATACATGATTTAAAGTAACTTTGAAAGATAGCATTCTCCAAAGTTACTTATCACTTGACAAACAAAAAATTCCAAGAAAAATAGTTATGCAAATTTCTGTATAGGGGTCTTAATCCTCATAAATAATATATAGTAAATAAAGTGCTACATTCATAATTCCATTTATGCTTTCAATTTAACTGTGCTTACAGAAGTCCTAAGAAAGACTGCATTTCCTAACCTCCTGAAGTCCACTCTGCTGTATTTAACACTGGAGAAAACAAATTTTTTTAAAGATAAAGCACAAATTAGCACCTTATCAAGCTTTCACTATGTTCTACTATAATTCTATGAAATAGCTTGTGATTGCAGATTCTTTTTATCAACTCTATCTCAATGTTAACTCCAAATTTAAAATCTCTCTTCTAGGTTAAAATACAGTCATTCCTAAGAACAAGAGTGCTGTTCTACTACTACTCTCTGTGTGGCCCTGGATCATACTTAATCCCTCTAAACACTTTACTGTTCTTACCTAGATGACAGAGGTAATAACTCCTTCATAGTGTCATTATCAGTGTTAACTGAGGCAATATATTCAATACATCTAAGAATCTTAGTCCTAAGTGCTTCACATACATTTAGTGCTTATTATATAACTACTATGATAATGAGGCTGAAAATACACAGTTGAATGGGAATTTGGAATTTAGAAAAAAATTATCGCACTTACTAAAAGCAAACATCATATCATATTGGCACCAAGGATTAAGAGGATTCATGTTGATAAATATTTCTCAAACTCATTATTGGAAGGAATGATACCAGTCACACTGATATTATTTGTTCATTTTATTTTAAATTCAGTTGATCATTCAGGACTTAGAAGTGAGAATATGGATGTGATACATAGTAATTTTCTATCTCCACATCCAATTTTAAAATATGTTTCATGAAAGGAAAAATAAGATGAAGCAAAATGTTCATAAGAGGAACTAGATTGGCCAAGTTGAGTAAGATCTTCAATTAAAATCTTTCAGAGGAAGAACTATATGCATGAGCTCTCTTATACTTAATGTGTTGAAATCAAAGATAATGAAAAGATATATGTGGGAGTATAATCACTTTAAGCCAACCTGGTAATACAAAACATTTATAATCAGATGAATTATAGGGTGAAGATTCCTTTTATGATATTTTTCACCATAGGAACTCATCAACTAAGTCTTTTCTTATGCTATTTAAACTTTGATAAATATTTAAATCGGTCTGTCATCTTTATACTGATGCATAACTGATTTATAATATTGTAGTTTTAGGTGTATAACAGAGTTATTCAACAGTTTTATATATTATAAATGATCACCATGATAAGGCTGGCTACCACCTGTCACCATCCAAATTTATTATAATATTATTGACTACGTTCCTATATGGTACTTTTTAGCCATATGGCTTCTTGAAATATTTTGTGACTTTGAAGTTTGTACCTCTTTATCTTCCTCACCTACTTTATTCCTCCCACCACACCATTCTCCTCTGGAAACCGCAAGGTTTTTTCTCTGTATCTGTGAGTCTGTTTATACTCTGTTCAGTTTGTTCATTTGTATTTTTAGATACCAAATATCAGTGAAATCATATAGTATTTGTGTTTCCCACTTTGACTTGTTTCACTTAGCAAAATACCCTCTATGTCCATCCATGTTGTAGCAATGGCAAGATATCATCAATTTTATCTGTGTAATATTCTGTTGCACATATATACCACATCTTCTTGATCCTAGTAATGGACACTTAGGTTGCTTCTGTAGCCTGGTTATTGTAAATAATGCTGCAGTGAACACTGGGGTGCATACATCTTTTCGAATTAATGGTTTTATTTTCCTCAGAAAAATACTCAGAAGTGGAAGCTGAATTGAATGGTAGTTCTAATTTTAATTTTTTCAGAAACTTTCTTATTGCTTTCCATACTGGCTGTATCAATTTACATTCCCCCATCAACAGTGCACAAGAGTTCCCTTTTCTCAACATCCTTACCGTCACGTTATTTGTTATCTTTCTGATAATAGCCAGTGTGACAGATGAGACATGATATCTCATTGTGATCTTTTTCCCTCTTGATCAGTGATGTCAAGCATCTTTTTGTTTGTCTGTTAACCTGTTTGTATATCTTCTTTTTAAAAATGTCTGTTCCAGTTATCTTCCCATCTTTTATGACTCGATTGCTATTGTTTTTATTGTTGTTCTGAGTTGTGAGGGTTTTTTTTTTTTTAATATTTTCAATATTAATCCTTTATAAAATGAATCGTTTTCCATTTGGTAGGCAACTTTTTCATTTTGTTAAAAGTTTCCTTCACTGTGCAAAAACTTTTTAGTTTGATGTAGTCCCATTTGTTTCTTTTTGCGATCTTTTTTCTTGCATGAGGAGATATATCAAAAAAATTGCTAAGACTGATGTCAAAAGGCATACTGTTTTCCTCTAGGAGTTTTATGATTTCAGTTCTTTCATATGATTCTCTAATCCATTCCAAGTTTATTGTATATGATATGAGAAAATAGTCCAATCTGATACTTTAGATGTAGCTGTCTGCTTTTCCCAACATTTTGAAGAAGACAATTTTTACCCATTGTACATTATAAAATCTTATGTGTAGATTAGTTGATGATATAAATATGAGTTTATTTCTGGGGTCTCAAGTCTGTTCCATTGATTTGTGTGTCTATTTTGTATCAGTACCATAGTGTTTTGATTAATGTAACTTTTTAGTACAGTTTTAAATCAAGTATGATACTTCCAACTTTGTCCTGCCTCAAAATTGTTTTGGCCATTCAGAATTTTTTGTGTTGCCATACAAATTTTAGAATTCTTTGTTGTAACTCTGTGATACATGCCACTGGAATTTTGATAGGGATTGCATTGAATCTGTAGATTGTCATGGGTAGTATGGTCATTTTAACAATATTAATTCTTCTAATCCAGAATCATAGTATATCTTTCCATTTGTTTGTGTTATATTCAATTTCTTTTACCAGGGCTTATACTTTTCTGAGTATAACTCTTTTATCTTTTGGGTCAGATTTATTCCTAGGTATTTTATTCTTTATGATGCAAATGTAAATGCATTTTCCTTAATTTCTCTTTATGATAGTACATTTGTACTGTACAAAAACATAAAAGATTTCTGTACATTAATTTTAGTTCTAACAACTTTGTTAAATTCATTTATTAGTTCTAACAGTCTTTGCGTGGCATCTTAAGGTTTTTCTATATATATAGTATCATGGTGGCTCAGCTGGTAAAGAATCGCCTGCAATGTGGGAGGCCCTGCTTTGATCCCTGGGTTGGGAAGATCCCCTGGAGAAGGGAAAGTCTACCCACTTCAGAATTCTGGCCTGGAGAATTCTACGGAGTGTATAGTCCCTGGGGTCACAAAGGGTCGGACACGACTGAGCAACTTTCACTTTCATCTACAAGCAGTGACAGTTTTACTACTTGCTTCCCGATGTGGATTCCTTTTATTTTTTTGTCTGATTACTGTGGCTAGAACTTCCAATACTGTGTTGAATAAAAACGGCAAGAGTAGGCATTCTTGTCTTAGTTTTCATCTTAGTGAAAGATTTTCACCATTGAGTATGATGCTGGCTGTAAGTATGTAATATATAGTATGTTGAGATATGTTCCCTTTATACCCACTTTGTTGAGAGTTTTTATTATAAATGCCTGTTGAATTTTGTCTTCTTTTTTAAGCACAAGTTTTCCTAAGAATGGGATGACAGAAAAGAGGTCTTAGATTGTGGTCATTTAGTCCTGATTAGAAGGCCCTTGAACTCTTTGCAGAGGTAAGTTTTTGCTAGTTTTTCTGGAAGCAGGCACAACAACGACATATTCAAATAAATTCACCTTTGCACAAATCAGTTGTTTCCCCACCATTTCACCACGTCTATGCATTTCCCTCTACCTCATCTTCACATAACAGTATAATTTAAGCGGCAACCGTTAAGCCCAAAAAAGTATATATAGACTGCACACGTGCTCAGACACTTCAGTCGTGTCAGACTCTTTGCGACCCCATGGACTATAGACCACCAGGATCGTATGTCTATGGGATTTACAAAAGTAATTGTGGTTTTGGACTGTTGTCAGGGAACATTTAACAGGAGGATTCCTGCATGCTGTTTTCTATTTCTCAAGGATTCTCTGTTCCTTATCAGTTCCTATTCCATGAACAAGTAGAGCTGCATGCAGTTCTCAGGACTGAGGTCATAGGATGAGACATGCAGTGACTCTTTTCAGCATCAGCGACCTTGTATGTATTAGACTATCCATATTGTGGCTATTGATAAAATTTCATTCTGTGTAATAGTTGAGTAATCATCTTACTAAAGATATATAAGCCTGCATTTCTGCTAATAAAATACCCTTGCTCCATCAGAGCTTGGGTCCCGTCTCTTTCTCTCTCTCTCTCTCTCTGTCTCCCTCCCTCCCTCCCTCCCTCTGGCTCTCTCTTTCACTTTCTTACTCTGGACCAACAGGTTCTTTCACTCTGGACCAACAGGTTCTGGTCCATTAAAGGACCCCAACAGACTGTGAGTTTTAAATCATTATAACTAGGCTCAAATACATCTTTATTAATCAAAATAGGAATCATTACAATCAACACATTTTAGACAATGAGAAATAAGTCTGTTTATTCCAGTAGCATAAAAATCTGTGCTTCAGGATTTGACCAACTCTTGGAAAGCATTTTCTGCCTTCTGCAGGTTGTGGAAGCATATTCCCTGCAAAAAATTTTTGAGATGCTTGAAGAAGTGGTAGTTGGTGAGAAGGTGAATATGACGGATGAAGCAAAACGTCGTCGTCCAATGTGTTCAACGTTTGAAGCGTTGGCTGTGCCATGTGAGGTCAGGTGTTGTCATGCAGAAAAATTGGACCCTTTCTGTTGACCAATGGTGGCTGCAGGAATTGCAGTTTTTGGTGCATCTCATCGATCTGCTGAGCATACTTCATAGATGCAATGGTTTTGCTGGGATTCAGAAAGCTGCAGTGGATCAGATGGGCAGCAGACTACCAAACAGTGACCATGACCATTTTTGGGTGCAAGTTCAGCTTTGGGAACTGCTTTGGAGCTTCTTCTCAGTCCAACCACACTGAACTGGTCATCTCCAGTTGTCATATACAACCCACTTTTCGTTGCACATCGCAATCCAATCAAGAAATGGTTCACTGTTGTTGAGTAGGATAGAAGAAGACGACATTTTCAAGCATGACTTTTTTTTTAAATTTTCAGTCCGCTCATAAGGCACTCACTTATGAAGTTTTCACCTTTCCAATTTGCTTCAAATGCTGAATGACTCTAAAATGGTCTACCTTGAGTTCTTCAGCAACTGCTCATGTAGTTGTAAAAGGATTAGCTTTGATGATTCCTTTCAACTGGTTATTGTCAAGTTTTGATGGCTGGCCACTGCACTCCTCATCTTCAAGGCTCCGTTTCCTTTGCAAAACTTCCTGAATCAACATACAGTCTTTGAGCACTATATGATATGTTCATTAGCAGTTTCTGGGCCAAATGTATCATTGATGTTGGGAGTATCTTTGCTGCTTTACAACCCATTTTGAACATGAGTAAGAAAATCACTTGAATTTGCTTTTTGTCTAGCATCATTTTCATAGTCTAAAGTAAATATAACAAGCAGCAACTAATAAGCCATTAGAAAAAAAAAAAAAAACAAGAAATGTGCATGAAAGTGATGTATAATATAGCCACATCTATTTAAGCATGTATTCTAATATCAAGCGGCAAATTTCAGCAATGAATTTTGTACCAATCTAATAATTCAATTAAAAAGGCTTATTTTAATATTTTATATAATATATTAAAGAAAATTCTATGATTATTAGATGAACCTTTTTTTAATGATAGAGATATTAACAGTAGAAACTCTCATATGCATTATGATGCATAAATTGGCCTAATAAAAAACATAACTTGCTATTTATATAACAAGTAGACATATTTTTTATATCAGCTAAACATTTTATATCTGTTCATCTCCAAGGCAAACCATTATATATCATGGTAATCCAAGTCTATGCCCCAACCAGTAATGCTGAAGAAGTTGAAGTTGAACAGTTCTATGAAGACCTACAAGATCTTCTAGAACTAACACCCAAAAAAGATGTCCTTTTCATTATAGGGGACTGGAGGCAAAAGTAGGAAGTCAAGAAACACCTGGAGTAACAGGCAAATTTGGCCTAGGAGTATAGAATGAAGCAGGACAAAGGCTAATAGAGTTCCACTGGAGGACGCACGGGTCATAGCAAACACCCTCTTCCAACAACACAAGAGAAAACTCTACACATGGACATCACCAGATGCTCGACACCGAAATCAGATTGATTATATTCTTTGCAGCCAAATATGGAGAAGCTCTATACAGTCAGCAAAAACAAGACTGGGAGCTGACTGTGGTGAAGATCATGAACTCCTTATTGCCAAATTCAGAGTTAAATTGAAGAAAGTGGAGAAAAAAACTAGACCATTCAGGTATGACCTAAATCAAATCCCGTATGACTATACAGTGGAAGTGAGAAATAGATTTAAGGGACTAGATCTGATAGACAGACTGCCTGATGAACTATGGGTGGAGGTTCATGACATTGTACAGGAGACAGGAATCAAGACCATCCCCAAGAAAAACAAATGCAAAAAAGCAAAATGGCTGTCTGGGGAGGACTTACAAATAGCTGTGAAAAGAAGAGAAGCGAAAAGCAAAAGAGAAAAGGAAAGATACACCGATTTGAATGCAGAATTCCAAAGAATAGCACGGAGAGATAAGAAAGCCTTCCTCAGAGATCAATGCAAAGAAATAGAGGAAAACAACAGAATGGGAAAGACTAGAGATCTCTTCAAGAAAATTAGAGATACCAAGGGAACATTTCATGTACAGATGGGCTCAATAAAGGACAGAAATGGTAGGGACCTAACAGAAGCAAAAGAGATTAAGAAGAGGTGGCAAGAATACACAAAAGAACTGTACAAAAAAGATCTTCATGACCCAGATAATCACGGTGGTATGTTCATTCACCTAGAGCCAGACATTCTGGAATGTGACGTCAAGTGGGCCTTAGGAAGCATCACTATGAACAAAGCTAGTGGAGGTGATGGAATTTCAGTTCAGCTATTTCAAATCCTGAAAGACGAAGCTGTGAAAGAGCTGCACTTAATATGCCAGCAAAATCGGAAAACTCAGCAGTGGCCACAGGACTGGAAATGTCAGTTTTCATTCCAGTCCCAAAGAAAGGCAATGCCAAAGAATGCTCAAACTACCACACAGTTGCAGTCATCTCACACGCTAGTAAAGTAATGCTTAAAATTCTCCAAGCCAGGCTTCAGCAATATGTGAACCGTGAACTTCCTGATGTTCAAGCTGGTTTTAGAAAAGGCAGAGGAACCAGAGATCAAATTGCCAACATCCGCTGGATCATAGAAAAAGCAAGAGAGTTCCAGAAAAACATCTATTTCCGCTTTATTTCTAGGTTGGTCATAGATTTCCTTTCAAAGAGCAAGCATCTTCTAAGTTTATGGCTGCAGTCACCATCTACAGTGATTTTGAGCTCAGAAAAATAAAGTCTCTCACTGTTTTCACTGATTCTCCATCTATTTGCCATGAAGTGATGGGACTGATGCCATGATCTTAGATTCCTGAATGCTGAGTTTTAAGCCAACTTTTTCACTCATCTCTTTCACTTGCATCAAGAGGCTCTTTAGTTCTGCACTTTCTGCCGTAAGGTTAGTGTCATCTGCATATCTGAGGTTATTGATATTTCTCCTGGCAATCTTGATTCCAGCTTGTGCTTCATCCAGTCTGTCATTTCACATGATGTACTATGCTTATAAGTTAAATAAGCAGAGTGACAATATACAGCCTTGATGTACTCCTTTCCTGATTTGGAACCAGTCTGTTCCATGTCCAATTCTTACTGTTGTTTCTTGACCTGCATACAGATTTCTCAGGAGGCAGGTAAGGTGGTCTGGTATTCCCATCTCTTTCAGAATTTTCCACAGTTTGTTGCGATCCACACAGTCAAAGGCTTTGGCATAGTCAATAAAGCAGAAGTAAATGTTTTTCTGGAACTCTCTTGCTTTTTCAATTGATCCAATGGATGTTGGTAATTTGATCTCTGGTTCCTCTGCTTTTTCTAAATCCAGCTTGAACATCTGGGAGTTCACAGTTCACGTACTGTTGAAACCTGGCTTGGAGAATTTTGAGCATTAGTATGTGAGATGAGTGCAATTGTGAGGTATTTTGAATATTCTTTGGTATTGCCTTTCTTTGGGATTGGAATGAAAACTGACCTTTTCCAGTCCTGTGGCCACTACTGAGTTTTCCAAATGTGCTGGCACATTGAGTGTAGCACTTTCACATCATCTTGAAATATCTAAGCTGGAATTCCATCACCTCCAATAGCTTTGTTCGTAGTGATGCTTCCTAAGGCGCACTTGACTTCACATTCCAGGATGTCTGGCTCTCGCTGAGTGATCACATCATCATGCTTATCTGGGTCGTGAAGATCTTTTTTGTACAGTTCTTCTGTGTATTCTTGCCTTCTCTTCTTAATATCTTCTGCTTCTGTTAGGTCCATACCATTTCTGTCCTTTATTGTGCGCAACTTTGCATGAAATGTTCCCTTGGTATCTCTAATATTCTTGAATATATCTCTAGTCTTTCCCATCCTATTGTTTTCCTCTATTTGTTTACATTGATTGCTGAGGAAGGCTTTCTTATTTCTCCTTGCCATTCATTGGAACTCTGGTTTCAAATGGGTATATATTTCTTTTTCTCCTTTGCCTTTAGCTTCTCTTCTTTTCACAGCAGAGTGATATTGTTTTACATGTTATCAAGTAGATGAAGATCAAGTGAAGTGAAAGTCACTTTGTTGTGTTCAATTTTGTGACTCCATGGAATATACAGTCCATGATATTCTGCAGGCCAGAATACTAGAGTGGGTAGCTGTTCCCTTCTCCATGGGATCTTCCCAACCCAGGGATCGAACCCAGGTCTTCTGTATTTCAGGCACATTCTGTACCAGCTGAGCCATGAGGGAAGCCCAAGAATATTGGAGTGGGTAGCCTATCCCTGCTCCAGCAGATCTTCCTGACCTAAGAATCGAACCGGGGTCTCCTCCATTGCAGATGCCAAAATACATCATTATTATGATGTTTAAATGGATTATTTGAATTTATATGAAATGAAAAATACATTAAATTAAGCCATAAATTTTTTATAATAAATATATTTGCATGCAGAAATATATTTTAATATTTTCTTGTAGCAACAGTCTTCCTTATCTACAAAGCAAATTGAAAATTCCTTTTTGTCTCTTTTTTAATCCATCTAGTGAATAATAATCTTTCATATGTCTTTGTCATGGAAGTATTTTTATATTAAAGAAAATAAGCTAAAATACAAAATTATGTACAGTTTTATATCAAGAAAAATAAAATTACTAGTTAACATATAAATTAGAATTCAAGACTCTATACATCACCTATTTATCTTTGTCTATTAAATATCATATCCTGAAGTCATCTGAGAATTCTTTGTCAGTGTAATTTAAAGTGGGGTTTATCTATCTGAATATTCTGAATGCCTCTTCTAATATTTAAAATGTATTCATTTCATTAAATTTACTAGTAAGCAGATATAGTTAGGTATATTGGTATTATAGGTTGAATTTTTTCACCCCCACACCCACCAAAAGTTGTATGGAAGTCCTAACTCTGTGTTTCCCAAAGTGCCATCTTATTTGGAAATTGAGTTGTAGATACAGTTAGTTAAGATGAAGTCATTCTCTAGCAGGTAGGGCCTCAACTCTAGCATGACTGGTGAGCTTATAGGAAGGCCATCTGAAGACAGAGACAAAGGAAGAACACTGTGCTACAAGGAAGATAAAGATTGAAATTAAGTGTCTGCAAGACAGGAAACAGGAGACTGCTGGCAATCACTTGACTCTAGAATGATAAAAGACAGAATTCCTCTGCAGGATTCAGAGGGAGGTTATATAGGCCAGTATCTTGATTTTGGACTCAGTTCAATTCAGTCACTCAGTCGTGTCCGACACTTTGCAACCCCATGAACTGCAGCATGTCAAGCTTCCCTGTCCATCACCAACTCCTGGAGCTTGTTCAAACTCATGTCCATTGAGTTGGTTGATGCCATCCAACCATCTCATGCTCTGCCATCCCCTTCTCCTCTTGTCTTCAATCTTTCCCAGCAACAGGGTCTTTTCCAGTGAGTCAGTTCTTTGCATCAAGTGGCCAAAGTATTGAAGTTTCAGCTTCAGCATCAGTCTTTCCAATGAATATTCATGACTGATTTGCTTTAGGATTGACTGGTTTGATCTCCTTGAAGACCAAGGGACTCTCAAGAGTCTTCTCCAACACCACAGTTCAAAAGTGTCAATTCTTTGGCATTCAGCTTTCTTTTGGACTTCTAGAGATAAAAAATTTCTGTTGTGGTAAATTACCCAGGTTTTGTGGGTGCTGTTGTTGTTATGACTAAGCTCAAATATCAATTCTTGAATCTAGATAAAAGTAATTACTTTCTTAATATAATATTTTATAAAGTAATATTATATAATTTGTAGTGAATAATTAATTACTAAATAACTATCACTTGCCTATAATTTCATTGAGTAAAAACAAATAAGATAAAATGGACAGAGTGCTCATGCAGAATCAAGAAACTGAGTCTGTGTAATTTGCTCTATTTATTACTTGTAGAAGACCTTTTCTTCTCCCTGGGCTACTGTTTCTCCATTCGCCAAATAAAGACAATACCTCTATGTGTAGTTCTAAAATCAATTTGAATATTAAACAAGGTCATATTTGCCAAATTGGTTGAAAGTTAAAAGCATGTGCTAGCTTAAGAAAACACCTTCATATAGGCTTCTACTCTGCATAAGCATGTTAGTGTTCAGATTTAATTATTCTTGCTTTGGGGCTAAATTCATTAAACATGAGTCAAAACAGATTTAGTACCATTTGTGGTCATTTGTACTCCATTAATTGTGGATCCTGCTGATTATTTATATTTTTTTAACTTTCTACTGCTAAGACATTTCTTTCCTAAAAAATGTAAAGAAAAAGCCTAAATTCTTGCTATATATAGCTCAGAATTGTCTCCTTAACTCTGAACCTCAAAATGTGTATATCTCATGGATTTCTCAGAAAAACTTGTCAAAACTGAAATTCATAAACTTTTCTTTCAAATATTCTCTATCCCTCTTAGGTCAGAAAAAAGCCTAACTATCCTCCTACCAGATTTTTAGAAACAACTTTCAACTCTGAGCTCTCTCTTTGATTGTTTCTCAAATCTATTTGATTTCCCAGTGGCTAGCACTGTGAATCCCCTCAATATTGCCCCAGTCCATCTGCTTATCTTATCCATCCTGTCAGAATTTTAATTTTGAGCTCATCATATCTTGGCAGTTTTCTCCTACAACCTCCAATAACATTTCTAATCCATCCTCACTTTACCACCAGGGCTCTTTAAACTGCCAGTTTGGCATTTATTGACATTTCTGTTCTTTCAACTTTATTTCTGGTTTCAGGTTTCAGTTCAGTTCAGTCGCTCAGTTGTGTCCAACTCTTTTCAACCCCATGAATTGCAGCACGCCAGGCCTCCCTGTCCATCACCAACTCCTGGAGTCCACACAAACTTATGTCCATTGAGTCAGTGATGCAATCCAGCCATTTCATCCTCTGTCGTCCCCTTCTCCTCCTGCCCCCAATCCCTCCCAGCATCAGGGTCTTTTTCAATGAGTCAACTCTTCTCATGAGGTGGCCAAAGTACTGGAGTTTCAGCTTTAGCATCAGTCCTTCCAAAGAAATCCCAGGGCTGATCTCCTTTAGAATGGACTGGTTGGATCTCCTTGCTGTCCAAGGGACTCTCAAGAGTCTTCTCCAACACCACAGTTCAAAAGCATCAATTCTTCAGCTCTCAGCTTTCTTAACAGTCCAATTTTCACATCCATACACGACCACTGGAAAAACCATAGCCTTGACTAGACAGACCTTTGTTGGCAAAGTAATGTCTCTGCTTTTGAATATGCTATCTAGGTGGGACATAACTTTCCTTCCAAGGAGTAAGCGTCTTTTAATTTCATGGCTGCAGTTACCATCTGCAGTGATTTTGGAGCATCAAAAAATAAAATCTGACACTGTTTCCCCATCTATTTCCCATGAAGTGATGGGACCAGATGCCATGATCTTCGTTTTCTGAATGTTCAGCTTTAATGCCAACTTTTTCACTCTCCTTTCACTTTCACCAAGAGGCTTTTGAGTTCCTCTTCACTTTCTGCCATAAGGGTGGTGTCATCTGCATATCTGAGGTTACTGATATTTCTCCCCACAATCTTGATTCCAGCTTGTGCTTCTTCCAGCCCAGCATTTCTCATGATGTACTCTGCATGGAAGTTAAATAAGCAGGGTGACAATATACAGCCTTGATGTACTCCTTTTCCTATTTGGAACCAGTCTGTTGTTCCATGTTCAGTTCTAACTGTTGCTTCCTGACCTGCATATAGGTTTCTCAAGAGGCAGGTCAGGTGGTCTAGTATTCCCATCTAATTCAGAATTTTCCACAATTTATTGTGATCCACACAGACAAAGGCTTTGGCATAGTCAATAAAGCAGAAATAGATGTTTTTCTGGAACTCTCTTCCTTTTTTGATGATCCACTGATGTTGGCAATTTGATCTCTGGTTCCTCTGCCTTTTCGAAAACCAGCTTCAACATCAGGAAGTTCATGGTTCATGTATTGCTGAAGCCTGGCTTGGAGAATTTTGAGCATTACTTTGTTAACAAGTCAAATGAGTGCAATTGTGTGGTAGTTTGAGCATTCTTTGGCATTGCCTTTCTTTGGGATTGGAATGAAAACTGACCGTTTCCAGTCCTATGGCCACTGCTGAGTTTTCCAAATTTGCTGGCATATTGAGTGTAGCACTTTCACAGCATCATCTTTCAGAATTTGAAATAGCTCAACTGGAATTCCATCACCTCCACTAGCTTTGTTCGTAGTGATGCTTTCTAAGGCCCACTTGACTTCACATTCCAGGATGTCTGGCTCTAGGTCAGTGATCACACCATCATGATTATCTTGGTCATGAAGATCTTTTTTGTACAGATCTTCTGTGTATTCTTGCCATCTCTTCTTAATATCTTCTGCTTCTGTTAGGTCCCTACAATTTCTGTCCTTTTTCGAGCCCATCTTTACATGAAATGTTCCCTTGGTATCTCTAATTTTCTTGAAGAGATCTCTCGTCTTTCCCATTCTGTTGTTTTCCTCTATTTCTTTGCATTGATCACTGAGGAAGGCTTTCTTATCTCTTCTTGCTATTTTTTGGAACTCTGCATTCAGATGTTTATATCTTTCCTTTTCTCCTTTGCTTTTCGCTTCTCTTCTTTTCACAGCTATTTGTAAGTCCTCCTCAGACAGCCATTTTGCTTTTTTGCATTTCTTTTTCTTGGGGATGGTCTTGATCCCTGTCTGCTGTACAATGTCACGAACCTCCGTCCATAGTTCACCAGGCACTCTATCTATCAGATCTAATTCCTTAAGTCTATTTCTCACTTCCACTGTATAGTCATAAGGAATTTGATTTAGATCATACCTGAATGGTCTAGTGGTTCCCCCACTTTCTTCAATTTAAGTCTGAATTTGGCAATAAAGTGTTCATGATCTGAGCCACAGTCAGCTCCTGGTCTTGTTTTTGCTGACTGTATAGAGAAATTCTCCATCTTTGGCTGCAAAGAATAGAATCAATCTGATTTCAGTGTTGACCATCTGGTGATGTCCATGTGTAGAGTCTTCTCTTGTGTTGTTGAAAGAGGGTGTTTTCTATGACCAGTGTGTTCTCTTGGCAAAACTCTATTAGCCTTTGCCCTGCTTCATTCCATATTCCAAGGCCAAATTTTCCTGTTACCCCAGGTGTTTCTTTACTTCCTACTCTTGTATTCCAGTCCCCTATGATGAAAAGGACATCTTTTTTTGGGTGTTAGTTCTAAAAGGTCTTGTAGGTTTAGGTTTAGTCATGGGCAATTGCATGTAGTATCTTCCTGCTTGCCCTGTGGCACTAATATAGCCTCTGCATTTGTGTTTTCTGTAAGTCACTTATTCCCTGCAATTAAAAAAAAAAAAAATTTGTGGCCCTTTTCAGGATGCCTGTTAGGCTCTTATGTGTACAACCAAAAAATTAAAATGATATTAATGCAAGCTGGGGGATCCTCAGTCAATAGGCGAGCAAGTTCATAAACAGCTGATATAAAAGATAAATTCACATTTAAACACACACACACACACACATATGTGTATGTGCAATAATTCCTCAGGTCAACCAATAGGAGTAGAACATTCAGTGGTTATCTTGCATAAAGTTTCATGATACTGCAGCAATATTCCTCACAGTGATATTTTCCATTAAAAAAAAAATCTATACACAGCATTCAGTGGATGCTCTTTTGGGGGATGACCCAAACTCTCCACTTTTCTCTGTCTTCTAATGCCTAAAGTATGATTATAAATAAGGGCAATTTTAAAACATTATATATTTTTATAATATATATTGTTTTTATATTTTTAAATAATTATACTTTCTATAAATCATTATTTTCCTATTCTCACTGAATGCTCTATTATCTCAAAAATCTGTATTCCCCAATTTGTTTCAGTAAATTCTGTTTAGAAACAAAAGTTTAGAAAGTCCATCACAAATCTTTCATAAGGCAATCAGAACAGTGTCTACAATAAAATAAATAATAAAAATACAGGGAGCAATCATAAATGAATATCTCCCAAATTATCTTGCAACAAAAATGTTCCCTTCCTATGGGAATATTTCAGCTATTCCCTTTCTAAGGGAATATTTCTCTTTCCTTTTCTCTATTGAATTATTTGCCTATTGAAAAATTCAACTTAGAGATGCAGACTACATTCTGGAAGGCAGATAACATTAGGAAGATGAATGACTATAATTTTTTCTCTCTATTTTAAATCACTTGAAAGCAAAAAGTAGTGCATCAGTTTAGAGATATAAGCTAAAAATGACCTCTGAATTTTACTTTCTTGCATAGGAGAATTGCCTATGAAATTAACTTACTAGTTTGGTTTAAAATCATAAGATTAAACTTAGAAAAGTGAGTTTTAGCATTTCCTTTTGGCATTAAACTTATTTCCTTAATTCAAAGCCAACAACCCATTCAGGACATTAAACTAATTGGTTTTCCCCCAATGCACCTATATAATTCTTCTATATAGTTTCCCATTAACTTTTAAATAGAAATCTGATTTGTAGGTTAAATGAATTCAATTCTGATTTTAATATTATAATGTTTGTTTTATGGTACATGTGGTATAAAAATAGCGTATTTTTCTTTATGTCTGGAAGTGTTTCTGTCTCTAACCAAAGATGTTTATAAGAATGGCATTGGAGTGTACATAGTCCTTCAGAATGATATGTTTTATTGTCTCATGTGAATAATTCAAAGACACCTTGTGAAAAAATAAAGAAAAATGGAACCAGGAAAATCATAAAGGAAAACAACTACAAGTCTAAAGCTACCCTATCTAAAGTCTCCTTACTGTTATATTTCCTGCTAAGTTGGTATAATAATTTTCTTTATTGCTTATATCCTTTTGAATTGGAGTTTCCATTCAGTTCAGTTCAGTTCAGTTCAGTCACTCAGTCGTGTCTGACTCTTTGCGACCCCATGAATTGCAGCACACCAGGCCTCTCTGTCCATCACCAACTCCCGGAGTTCGCTCAGATTCACACCCATCGAGTCAGTGATGTCATCCAGCCATCTCATCCTCTGTCATCCCCTTCTCCTCCTGCCCTCAATCCCTCCCAGCATCTGAGACTTTTCCAATGAGTCAGCTCTTCACATGAGGTGGCCAAAGCACTGGAGTTTCAGCTTTAGCATCATTCCTTCCATAGAACACCCAGGACTGAAGTCCTTGAGAATGGACTGGTTGGCTTTCCTTGCAGTCCAAGGGACTCTTAAGAGTCTTCTCCAACACCACAGTTCAAAAGCATCAATTCTTCAGCCTTCTTCACGGTCCAACTCTCACATCCATAAATGACCACAGGAAAAACCATAGCCTTGACTAGACAGACCTTTGTTGGCAAAGTAATGTCTCTGCTTTTGAATATGCTATCTAGGTTGGACATAACTTTCCTTCCAAGGAGTAAGCGTCTTTTAATTTCATGGCTGCAGTCACCATCTGCAGTGATTTTGGAGCCCCCCAAAATAAAGTCTGACACTGTTTCCACTGTCTCCCCATCTATTTCCCATGAAGTGATGGGACCGGATGCCATGATCTTCGTTTTCTGAATGTTGAGCTTTAAGCCAACTTTTTCACTCTCCTCTTTCACTTTCATCAAGAGGCTTTTTAGTTCCTCTTCACTTTCTGCCATAAGGGTGGTGTCATCTGCATATATGAGGTGATTGATATTTCTCCCGGCAATCTTGATTCCAGCTTGTGCTTCTTCCAGCCCAGCATTTCTCATGATGTACTCTGCATGGAAGTTAAATAAGCAGGGTGACAATATACAGCCTTGACGTACTCCTTTTCCTATTTGGAACCAGTCTGTTGTTCCATGTCCAGTTCTAACTGTTGCTTCCTGACCTGCATACAGATTTATCAGGAGGCAGGTCAGGTGGTCTGGTATTCCCATCTCTTTCAGAATTTCCCACACTTTATTGTGATCCACACAGTCGAGTTTCCATTACATGCAGCCAGATCTGTCCTACGAAGAGAAGTCGGTGGTTTGACACATCTTATTAGATATTCTGATACATTTGTCTATTAATGACTATTTATTATCTTAATCTAGTCTATGTAAAATGTTTTCTATAATTTCTATATTTGTATAACTAAGAATTCAACTTTGGCTTGTGCAACATTACTGCTTGTGGCACAGACTTGGATTACTGTGATACTGAATGGTATACATTGGAAACAAACAGAGATCATTCTGTCGTTTTTGAGATTGCACCCAAGTACTGCATTTCTAACTCTTTTGTTGACTATGGGAGAAAGTACTGCATTCAATATGGCAGGAAATTTGGAAAACACAGCAGTGACCACAGGACTGGAAAAGGTCAGTTTTCATTCCAATGCCAAAGAATGTTCAAACTACCACACGATTGCACTCATCTCACATGCTACTAAAGTAATGCTCAAAATTCTCCAAGCCAGGTTTCAACAGTACATGAACCATGAACTTCCAGATGTTCAAGCTGGATTTAGAAAAGGCAGAGGAACCAGAGATCAAATTACCAATATCTGTTGGATTATAGAAAAAGCAAGAGAGTTCCAGAAAAGCATCTAATTCTTCTTTGTTGACTACACCAAAGGCTTTGACTGTGTGGATCACAACAAACTGTGGAAAATCGTAAAGATGGGAATACCAGACCACCTTGCCTGCCTGCTGAGAAATCTGTATGCAGGTCAAGAAACAAAGTAACAACTGGACATGGAACAACAGACTGGTTCCAAATAGGAAAAGGAGTACATCAAGGCTGTATATTGTCACCCTGCTTATTTAACTTACATACAAAGTACATCATGTGAAATGACAGACTGGATGAAGCACAAGCTGGAATCTGATTGCTAGGAGAAATATCAATCACCTCAGATATGCAGATGACACCACCCTTATGGCAGAAAGTGAAGAGGAATTAAAGAGCCTCTTGAGGAAAGTGAAAGAGAAGTGTGAAAAAGCTGGCTTAAAACTCAGCATTCAGCAAACAAGATCATGGCATCTGGTTGCATCACTTCATGGCAAATAAATGGAGAAACAATGGAAACAGTGAGATACTTTATTATTTTGGGCTCCCAAATCACTGAAGATGGTGACTACAGACATGAAATTAAAATATGCTTGCTCCTTGGAAGACAAGCTAGGACCAACCTTTTAACCATATTAAAAAGCAGAGACATTACTTTGCTGACAAAAGTCCATCTAGCCAAAGCTATGGTTTTTCCAGTACTCATGTATGGATGTGAGAATTAGACCATAAAGAAAGCTGAGTGCTGAAGAATTGATGCTTTTGAACTGTGGTGTTGGAGAAGCCTCTTGAGAGTCCCTTGGACTGCAAGGAGATCCAACCAGTCAATCCTAAAGGAAATCAATCCTAAATATTCATTGTAAGGACTGATGTTGCAGCTCCAATACTTTGGCTACCTGAAGTGAAGATCTGACTCATTGGAAAAGACCCTGATGCTGGGAAAGATTGAAGGTAGGAGGAGAAGGGGATGGCAGAGAATGAGGATGGCATCACTGACTTGATGGAGATGAGTTTGAGCAAGCTCTGGGAGTTGGTGATGGACAGGGAGGCCTGGCATGCTGTAGTCATTGGTTGCAAATAGTCAGACATGACTGAGAAACTGAACTGAACTTACCTAAGAATTTGTCAACCTCAGCAAAACTGATGTTTATATGAAATACAAATATCAATAATTGTCTATGTTTACACACACACACACACACACATAAACACATTAGTCCCTGGACCTAATAACAGTGAAAAATGTCTAGATACAATATCAAATGTCCCTTGTGTGGAGGGAGAGTAAAGTCACCCTAGTTGTAAGCCAGTGAGCTAAGAATATATTGATTCTGCTATTGATAAGATTATAAATCTAATGCAATACCACTTACTGAGTTTTTACTATATGCCTCCTCTTAATCTAGATCAGATCAGATCAGGTCAGTCGCTCAGTCGTGTCTGACTCTTTGTGACTCCATGAATCACAGCACGCCAGGCCTCCCTGTCCATCACCAACTCCCAGAGTGCACTCAGACTCACGTCCATCGAGTCAGTGATGCCATCCAGCCATCTCATCCTCTGTCGTCCCCTTCTCCTCCTGCCCTCAATCCCTCCCAGCATCTGAGACTTTTCCAATGAGTCAACTCTTTGCATGAGGTGGCCAAAGTACTGGAGTTTCAGCTTTAACATCATTCCTTCCAAAGAAATCCCAGGGCTGATCTCCTTCAGAATGGACTGGTTGGATCTCCTTGCAGTCCAAGGGACTCTCAAGAGTCTTCTCCAACACCACAGTTCAAAAGCATCCAGAGGCTACTGTTATATAAGTAAAAAGACATCATCCCTGGCCTTTAGGGTCAACTATACAGACATACAGTTTTCATTTTCTCTTCAAGATAACTCACTTTGGCCTTCTGCCAACCATTTAGAAACCTGAAACAAATGCTGCTGTCATCCTAACAATAAGAGAAAACTGGAAAATGTACAGAGTTATATTTTTCTTGAATCCAACAAAATCTAAGATCATAGAGAAAGCTAGCCTGAAGCACTAGGGAAGATGTGGCATGAGCACCAGTTCACCTGTGGCAGTGTAAACAAAGCTTACATACAGGTAAGAAGAACCTCACTACAATTTTAACATACTGCTAGTCTGAGTGAAGGTTGGCATGTAAACACAGAACACTGGGAACAGCTTATACTTGCATGCTCAACTTCACAACCCCCCTGGATGTGCATGAGCAATATTGGGGGCAGGATAAACAGCAGAGAAATTCTTCCTTAGTAGTTCAGCTTGAAGAACTGAAGCTGCGATAGCTACAAGGAAAGCATAAAGAACCACCCAGTCTATTCTTCCCAAAAGAGCTAAAGGCGTAAGCCACTAACGGATGAAATCAAGACAATTAAAATTCTCCCGTCACTGTGGAAAGAAAGAATAAACTGAGAAAGACTCACCCCTAAGAACCAAAGATGTAGTATCTACTTAGAAATGAGGCTGAACCAGTTAAAGAGATAATGCTTCTTGTCTCTTATGTCTCTTATGCTTAGGTCAGTGAAGGAAAGCAAAAACTGTATCTACTGGGGGATGGTAAAGAAAATGCAGAGACCTTCTCTAATATGCGGGAACATAGGGAAGGCCTAAGGGAGAAGGCAATGGCAACCCACTCCAGTATTCTTGCTTGGAGAATCCCAGTGATGGAGGAGCCTGGTGGGCTGCCGTCTATGGGTTTGCACAGAGTTGGACACGACTGAAGCAACTTAGCAGCAGCAGCAGCAACAGCAGCAGCAGCAGGGAAGGCCTAAAACTGAGGGTAGAACTAGAACACTGAGGAGAACACACTGATAAACCTTAGTACAGATAATACCTGGAGGAGGAAATGGCAACCCACTCCAGTATCTTTGCCTGGAAAATCCCATGGGCAGAGGAGCCTAGTGGACTACAGTCCATGGGGTCACAAATAGTCAGGCATGACTGAAACGACTGAGCACGCACAGATAATATCATAAAGATTTGAAGCTGGTGGTGTGACAGAATTATCTATGATGAAAATAACACCCCAATTGTGCATAGTTCCTGAAAACAGTGGTTGATCTCCCCCACTAAAGGCCTAGCAGAAAAAAAAAACAAAACAGGCATGTCTGTTTCTAGTCACAATACTCTTTCCCCGAGTCTCTGTTGTTCTACACATTATGTATGACATGAAATTAAAAATTATGAGATATGCAAAGGAGTAAGATCATAAAAAATAAATAAGAAACAAAGTATTCAACAGAAGACTAAGAAATTACTTAGATGTTGAAATTATAAATTAAGGAAAAAGCCCTCAAATTATTATGTTAATAGTAAAGGTGGATGACATGTATGAACACTTAGCAAATTTCAGCAAAGTGGAAAAACACAAGAATGAATCAAATACTAAAGTTAAATAGAGTTAAGTGAGAGAGATGAAGTATGATGCTGATGGACTCAACACAGCTAAGAAAAGAACTAATGAAATTTTAATTAGGTCAATAATGATTACACAATTTGAAACAAAAAGAGAAGAGAAAAAAAAACACACACTAGAGCAGAACATCATGAGATATAGAATAATATAAAATGTGAACATATGTTTAATTGGAATAAATAAATAAATAAAACACCAATTTCTTCAGGTGGAAACACCGCAAGGGAAGCGAGTCTGCAAGGCAGACAGAAATCCAGAGATGTGGGGACAATATAAACACAAGAGGACAAAAGACAGATTTGAAAACATTATGGCTAAGGATTTCCATAAATATTGAACCAATATTAAACCTAAATTTCATGCTCAGAGAATTTCAAACAGTGAAAATCAAAACCAGACAAACAGAAGAAAACAAAAAAAACCCATCCATAGACACAGCATACTCGAACTGATTAAAGTAGTAGTGAGGTTTAATTGAAACTATTTAGTACAATACAGATATGAAGAGAAAAAAACATGAAGACCAACAGTTGAAAAATAGATACAGCAACATAGAAGCACAAAGACAATAGAACATACTACTTGGCAAAAGCTATGAAAGACAGAAGACAACTGTTTGAAGTTTTTATTGTTTATACTGTCGTTTTCTTTGAAATTTTTTTTTCCCCCCAGAGTCAGCTCCAGCACATCTGGCTGAAGTGTGGTTGGAGTTCCAACTTGGCACTCTTGAATGCTACCTTACAGCAGAGGTCCCCAGTCCCTGGGGCACAGACCAGTAGCTGTACTGGTCCCTGGCTTGTTAGGAGCCAGGCCATATAGCAGGAGTTGCGGGGCTGGCAAGCAAGTTAAGATTCATCTGTACTTACAGCCACTCCCCATCACCCCAGTTACTGCCTAACCTCGGCCTCTTGTCAGATCAGCAGTGGCACTGTATTCTCATAGGAGTGCAAACCCTACTATGAACTGTGTGCATGAGGGATTGAGGTTGCGTGCTCCTTACAAGAATTATCCTGAAACCATTCCCCCACCCCTGGTCAGTGGAAAAACTGTCTTTCACAAAACTAGTCCCTGGTACCAAAAAGGATGGGGACTGTTGTTTTACAAGACATCGGGGACTTTAAGACGTAATTAAGGTTATTTATCACAATTTTAGGGAGATTATTTCTGATTATCCAAGCTGCTAATTCTATTGCATGAATTCTTAAAAGCCGAGCCTTCTCCTGGCTGAGTGCAGAAGAGGAAGTTAGAGATAGTCAAAGTAGGAGAAAGACCCAAGGTACCTTTGCTGGTTTGAAAATGGAGGGGGCCACATGAAAAACAGAACAAACTGAATTCTCCCAAACATCCTGGAAGTACTTGAAAACAGATTCTTTCAGAGAGTCTATAAGCAATGCAGGCATGCTGATTTGATCTTGATTTCAGCCTTGAGAGATGACCCTAAGCAGAAAAATCAGTTGCGAGACACTGTGCCTGAAATTGTGACCTATGAAATCTGTTAGAAACTAAGTTTGTTGCTGTTGGTTAGTCAATAAATCATGTCCAACTCTTGTGACCCCATGGACTGTAGCCTGCCAGCCTCCTCTGTCCAAGGGATTTCCTAGGCAAGAGTACTATAGTGGGTTATCATTTCCTTCTCCAGGTAATCTTCCCAACCAAGGGACTGAAATGAATCCCCTGCATTTACAGGTGGGTTCTTTACCCACTGAGCAACCAGGGAATCCACTGAGTTCAGTTCAGTCGCTCAGTCGTGTGCGACTCTTTGTAACCCCATGAATCCCAGCACGCCAGGCCTCCCTGTCCATCACCAACTCCTGGAGTTTACTCAAACTCATGTCCATCGAGTCAGTGATGCTATCCAGCCATCATCCTATGTGGTCCCCTTCTCCTCCTGCCCCCAATCCCTCCCAGCATCAGGGTCTTTTCCAATGAGTCAACTCTTCTCATGAGGTGGCCAAAGTACTGGAGTTTCAGCTTTAGCATCAATCCATCCAAAGAACACCCAAGATTGATCTCCTTTAGAATGGACTGGTTGGATCTCCTTGCAGTCCAAGGGACTCTCAAGAGTCTTCTCCAACACCACAGTTCAAAAGCATCAATTCTTCGGCGCTCAGCTTTCTTCACAGTCCAACTCTCACATCCATACATGGCCACTGGAAAAACCGTAGCATTGACTAGATGGACTTTTGTTGGCAAAGTAATGTCTCTACTTTTGAATATGCTATCTAGGTTGGTCATAAATTTCCTTCCAAGGAGTAAGCGTCTTTTAATTTCATGGCTGCAGTCACCATCTGCAGTGATTTTGGAGCCCCCCAAAATAAAGTCTGACACTGTTTCCCCAACTATTTCCCGTGAAATGATGGGACCAGATGCCATGAACTTAGTTGTCTAAATGTTGAGCTTTAAGCCAACTTTTTCACTCTCCTCTTTCACTTTCATCAAGAGGTTTTTGAGTTCCTCTTCACTTTCTGCCATAAGGGTGGTGTCATCTGCATATCTGAGGTTACTGATATTTCTCCCGGCAATCTTGATTCCAGCTTGTGTTTCTTCCAATCCAGCGTTTCTCATGATGTACTCTGCATAGAAGTTAAATAAGCAGGGTGACAATATATAGCCCTGACATACTCCTTTTCCTATTTGGAACCAGTCTGTTGTTCCATGTCCAGTTCTAACTGTTGCTTCCAGACCTGCATAAAGGTTTCTCAGAGGCAAGTCAGGTGTCTGGTAGGCCCATCTCTATCAGAATTTTCCACAGTTTATTGTGATCCACACAGTCAAAGGCTTTGGCATAGTCAATAAAGCAGAAATAGATGTTTTTCTGGAGCTGTCTTGCTTTTTCAGTGATCCAGTAGATGTTGGCAATTTGAACTCTGGTTTCTCTGCCTTTTCTAAAACCAGCTTAACATCTGGAAGTTCACCGTTCATGTATTGCTGAAGCCTGGCTTGGAGAATTTTGAGCATTACTTTACTAGTGTGTGAGATGAGTGCAATTGTGCAGTAGTTTGAGCATTCTTTGGCATTGCCTGTCTTTGGGATTGGAATGAAAACTGACCTTTTCCAGTCCTGTGGCCACTACTGAGTTTTCCAAATTTGCTGGCATATTGAGTGCAGCACTTTCACAGCATCATCTTTCAGGATTTGGAATAGCTCAACTGGAATTCCATCACCTCCACTAGCTTTGTTCGTAGTGATGCTTTCGAAGGACCAGTTGACTTCACGTTCCAGGATGTCTGGCTCTAGGTCAGTGATCACACCATCATGATTATCTGGGTCGTGAAGATCTGTTTTGTACAGTTCTTCTGAGTATTCTTGCCATCTCTTCTTAATATCTTCTGCTTCTGTTAGGTCCCTACCATTTCTGTCCTTTATTGAGCCCATCTTTACATGAAATGTTCCCTTGGTATCTCTAATTTTCTTGAAGAGATCTCTAGTCTTTCCCGTTCTGTTGTTTTCCTCTATTTCTTTGCATTGGTCGCTGAGGAAGGCTTTCTTATCTCTTCTTGCTATTTTTTGGAACTCTGCATTCAGATGTTTGTATCTTTCCTTTTCTCCTTTGCTTTTCGCTTCTTTTCTTTTCACAGCTATTTGTAAGTCCTCCCCAGACAGCCATTTTGCTTTTTTGCATTTCTTTTTCTTGGGGATGGTCTTGATCCCTGTCTCCTGTACAATTTCATGAACCTCCTTCCACAGTTCATCAGGCACTCTATCTATCAGATCTAGTTTCTTAAATCTGTTTCTCACTTCCACTGTATAACCATAAGGGATTTGATTAAGTTCATACCTGAATGGTCTAGTGGTTTTCCCTACTTTCTTCAATTTAAGTCTGAATTTGGCAATAAGGAGTTCATGGTCTGAGCCACAGTCAGCTCCTGGTGTTGTGTTTGCTGACTGTATAGAGCTTCTCCATCTTTGGCTGCAAAGAATAGAATTAATCTGATTTCAGTGTTGACCATCTGGTGATGTCCATGTGTAGAATCTTCTCTTGTGTTGTTGGAAGAGGGTGTTTGCTATGACCAGTGCATTCTCTTGGCAAAACTCTATTAGTCTTTGCCCTGCTTCACTCCATATTCCAAGGCCAAATTTGCCTGTTACTCCAGGTGTTTCTTTACTTCCTACTCTTGTATTCCAGTCCCCTATAATGAAAAGGACATCTTTTTAGGTGTTAGTTCTAAAAGGTCTTGTAGGTCTTCATAGAACCATTCAACTTCAGCTTCTTCAGCATTACTGGTTGGGGCATAGACTTGGATTACTGTGATATTGAATGATTTGCCTTGGAAACAAACAGAGGTCATTCTGTCATTTTTGAGATTGCATCCAAGCACTGCATTTAGGACTCTTTTGTTGACCATGATGGCTACCTCATTTCTTCTAAGGCATTCCTGCCCACAGTAGTAGATGTAATGGTCATTTGAGTTAAATTCACCCATTCCAGTCCATTTTAGTTCGCTGATTCATAGAATTCAACATTCACTCTTGCCATCTCCTGTTTGACCACTTCCAATTTGCCTTGATTCATGGATCTAACATTCTAACTTCTTATGCAATATTGCTCTTTACAGCATTGGACCTTGCTTTTATCACCAGTCACATCCACAACTGGGTATTGTCATTGTTTTGGCTCTATCCCTTCATTCTTTCTGGGGTTATTTCTCCACTGATGTCCAGTAGCATATTGGGCACCTACCAACTTGGGGAGTTCCTCTTTCAGTATCCTATCATTTTGCCTTTTCATACTGTTCATGGGGTTCTCAAGGCAAGAATACTGAAGTGGTTTTCCATTCCCTTCTTCAGTGGACCACATTCTCTCAGACCTCTCCACACGACCTGCCCATCTTGGGTGGCTCCACATGGCGTGGCTTAGTTTCATTGAGTTAGACAAGGCTGTAATGGACTTCACGGAAGTGTGGGAATCCACTAGGTAAAAAAAATAGGTGTTTTCTAAAACCCCTAAATTCATGATACTTTGCTATAGAAGCAATGAAATATCAACATACCACATAGTTGCCCCAAATAAATCATAAATATTTTACACAAAAACTTGTATTGAAAATGCTTAGTCCAGCTTTATTTATAACTACCCCAAACTGAAAATGACCTAAATATCCTTTAGCTAATAAATGGATGACAAGCAATATTTCACTTATATATCAAAGACACTTAAAATTTCATATCAATCTTCAACACTAGAAATCAGTCTAATATCACTTGGTTCTCATTAATAGATCACAATGGCATAAATTATAAGAAAATTATAATTAGATATAAGATTATCAATTATTATCTCATCTTATCCTCTCCTTTTATGTAGTCTTTCATCATAGAAATGAATACATTTTGAGGGGCCTTATTTCTACTTTCTAAATTCATATACATTGCTATCTAGGATTATATACAGCTAGATGATTGTAAATTTATTATTAGATGATTTATTAGATTTATTAGATGATTTATTATCGTATCTTTTCAGGGCTTGGGTTGATTTTTCTATGATTACCAGTGATATTTCTTTTCTCTCTCTTTTTTTTTTTTTTTTTAGAGTTTACATGTATTATGGTCTCTGGACCATTTTTCAGAGATTTTTTTTTTATGTTTTTCCCCAAAATAATATGACTTCACAAAGATAACATTTGAAAAAATAATTCAACAAATCCAACATCCTTTCATTTCAAAAACTTTCAGAAAATTAGGAACAGAAGGGAATTTCCTCACATGAAAAAAGGCATTTATCAAAAATCCATAGCTAACATCATAGTCAATGGTGTCAGACTCAAAAATTTATTCCTAATATCAGAAACAAAACAAGGATGTTGATTTTCAAAATTTTACTAGAAGGTCTAGCTAGAGCAATTAGACAAGAAAAAGAAATAACAGACATCCAAATTAGAAAGGAAGCAGTAAAATTCTCTCTGGTTGAAGATGACATGATTCTATATATGGAAAACCACAAAGAATAAATATATACACATACATATACACATATTCACACAAACTCTGGAACTAGTTCAGTAAAGGTCCACGTTATAAGATCAAAGACTAGAGATCTCTTCAAGAAAATCAGAGATACCAAAGGAACATTTCATGCAAAGATGGGCTTGATAAAGGACAGAAATGGTAGGGACCTAACAGAAGCGGAAGATATTAAGAAGAGATGGCAAGAATATACAGAAGAACTGTACAAAACAGATCTTCATGACCCAGATAATCACGATGGTGTGATCACTGACCTAGAGCCAGACATCCTGGAATGTGAAGTCAAGTGGGCCTTAGAAAGCATCACTATGAACAAAGCTAGTGGAGGTGATGGAATTCCAGTTGAGCTATTTCAAATCCTGAAAGATGATGCTGTGAAAGTGCTACACTCAATATGCCAGCAAATTTGGAAAACTCAGTAGTGGCCACAGGACTGGAAAAGGTCAGTTTTCATTCCAATCCCAAAGAAAGGCAATGCCGAAGAATGCTCAAACTACCGCACAATTGCACTCATCTCACACGCTAGTAAAGTAATGCTTAAAATTCTCCAAGCCAGGCTTGAAAAATGTGTGAACCGTGAACCTCCTGATGTTCAAGCTGGTTTTAGAAAAGGCAGAGGAACCAGAGATCAAATTGCCAACATCTGCTGGATCTGGAAAAAGCAAGAGAGTTCCAGAAAAACATCTATTTCTGCTTTATTGACTATGCCAAAGCCTTTGACTGTGTGGATCACCGTAAACTGTGGAAAATTCTGAAAGAGATGGGAATACCAGACCACCTGTTTTGCCTCTTGAGAAATTTGCATGCAGGTCAGGAAGCAACAGTTAGAACTGGACATGGAACAACAGACTGGTTCCAAATAGGAAAAGGAGTACGTCAAGGCTGTATATTGTCACCCTTTTTATTTAACTTCTATGCAGAGTACATCATGAGAAACGCTGGACTGGAAGAAACACAAGCTGGAATCAAGATTGCTGGGAGAAAGATCAATCACCTCAGATATGCAGATAACACCACCCTTATGGCAGAAAGTGAAGAGGAACTCAAAAGCCTCTTGATGAAGGTGAAAGAGGAGAGTGAAAAAGTTGGCTTAAAGCTCAACTTTCAGAAAACGAAGATCATGGCATCCGGTCCCATCACTTCATGGGAAATAGATGGGGAAACAGTGGAAACAGTGTCAGACTTTATTTTGGGGGGCTCCAAAATCACTGCAGATGGTGACTGCAGCCATGAAATTAAAAGATGCTTACTCTTTGGAAGGAAAGCATATTCAAAAGCATATTCAAAAGCAGAGATGTTACTTTGCCAACAAAGGTTTGTCTAGTCAGGGCTATGGTTTTTCCTTTGGTCATGTATGGATGTGAGAGTTGGACTGTGAAGTAGGCTGAGCACCGAAGAATTGAACTGCTTTGAACTGCGGTGTTGGACAAGACTCTTGAGAGTCCCTTGGACTGCAAGGAGATCCAGCCAGTCCATTCGGAAGGAGATCAGCCCTGGGATATCTTTGGAAGGAATGATACTGAAGCTGAAACTCCAGTTCTTTGGCCACCTCATGCAAAGAGTTGACTCACTGGAAAAGAGTCTAATGCTGGGAGTGACTGGGGGTAAGAGGAGAGAGGACGACAGAGGATGAGATGGCTGGATGGCATCACTGACTCGATGGACATGAGTCTGAGTAAACTCCGGGAGTTGATGATGGACAGAGAGGCCTGGCGTGCTGCGATTCATGGGGTCACAAAGAGTCGGACACGACTGAGTACTGATCTGATCTGAACTGATAAGATCACAACAAAAATTCCATTTGTATTATATATTATCTGAAAAGAAATTAATAACCTGAAATGAAAATTAAGAAAATAATTTCATTTATAATAGCATCCAAAAGAAAAAATACTTTGGAGTAAATTTACTCTTCTAAGTGAAAGAGTTATATACTGAAATTTATAAACTACTGGCAAAATAAATTAAAGGCCTAAATAAATGAAAATATATACTGTGTTTATAGATTGTAAAAGACAATGTTGTTAAGATGTCAGTACTACCCAAAGTGATGTACAGATTCAATGTAATTCCTATCATAATACCAATAGTTATTTTTTTCACAAAATGGAAAATCCAAACCTCAAATCCATATGCAATTGCAAAGGACTTGAGTGATTAAAAAAAAAATCTTGCAAAAGAAGAATGAAGTTGAAGACGTTAAATTTTCAAAAGTTACTACAAAACTTACTAATCAAAGAAATGTGGTCTTAGCATAAGGATAAACAT
This sequence comes from Bos indicus x Bos taurus, assembly GCF_003369695.1. Taxonomy (NCBI): domain Eukaryota; kingdom Metazoa; phylum Chordata; class Mammalia; order Artiodactyla; family Bovidae; genus Bos; species Bos indicus x Bos taurus. Next base: position 24,632,629 of record NC_040082.1, read on the forward strand.
AGAAGAATCAAGTAGAACTGAGAGTCCAGAAATAAACACATGTGCTGTGCTGTGCTTAGTTCCTAAGTTGTGTCCGACTTTTTGAAACCCCATGGACTATGGTCCATTAGGCACCTCTGTCCAAGTGGATTCTCTAGGCAAGAATACTGGAGTGGGTTGCCATGTTCTCCTCCAGGGAATCTTCCCAACCCAGGGATCGAACCCAGGTCTCCTGCATTACAGGTGGATTCTTTACCATCTGAGCCACCAGGGAAGCCCATATCTCTATGGTCAATTAATTTTCAAAAACTAAGACCTCTCAGTAGAGAAAAGAATAATCTTTTTTTTTTTTAATCAAATGATGCTTTGATCAATAGATTTCCACTTGCAAAAAAAAGCTGGAGTCACATCTCACACTACATACAGATATTAACACGAAATGGATCAATAACATAAATATAAGTGCTAAAATCTTAAGATTTTTAGAAGAAAGTACATGGGTAAAACTTCACATCTCTTGATTTGGCAATATTATTCAGTTATAAAATGAAATAAGGTACTGATACATGAAACTACACAGAATAACCCACAAAACATTATGGTAAGTGAAAGAAGCCAAACAAAAAAGGCCATATACAAAATACCTGAAATAGATGAAATTAATAGGAACAGAATGCAGATTGGTGGTTTCCAGGGCCCAGCCAGCAGGGAAAGGGAGAAACTGCTTAATAGGTAAGGGGCTTAGTCTGGAGTTATTGAAATATTTGGAACTAGATACAAATGTTGGTTACACAGCATTGTGAACATATTAACTACTACTAAATTATTCACTTTAAAATGGTTTACTTTATGTTATGTGAATTTCACCTCAATAAATTATTTAAAAAATAACAGCTGCTAACTGCAGATGCTCATCTTCCCAAGATGCTTGTCATTGGGCAAAACTGACTTGCATACATAAACATTTATAAATTATGCTGTACTCATGAAGGTTAAGAAACTGAAACAGTGAGTCCTCCTTGTTTATATACCCTGTGCACAGTCCACAAGAGTGGTTTTATTTTTTCCTTCTTTGAGTGAGGGGTGGTAAGAGAAGGGGGCTGGTAATATGCTTAAGCAAAGTCTAGCTAGGGAGAAGATCATGTCTCATATCTTGGTGTCTACAGAAAGGGTAATTATATAACCAAGATTTGATTATAATTTCATAATGTTTTTCTCTTATGTACTTCTTACAACTCCAGTTTCCTTTTTCAAATTGCTTGACTTTTCCCTTAAATAAACAATCATATCTCTTTGGACTTATTTTTTAGTGGCTTAACTTGCCACTTTTCTTCTTTGCAGTGTTTGATGCTAAATCAGCTTGTCCTCATTGGTAAGATAATAATCAAGAACACTGACTGTTCCTAGTTTACTTCTTTAATTATTTAAACATTAAAAATGTCACAGCATACTGGGAGAACCTTAAATATCATGCCATGCTAATGATTGGCTTTCTGTTTATCCCCAAAACCAACATATTATGACACAAAACAGATTTGATAAACTGATTGAACAAAACATGGTCTGCTTTCTCTACCCCATCTAGAAGTGCCAGTTACAATTCCTACCATACTACCATTTCTTACTGGTTCTTCCCTACTAACTCTAATACTGTATCAGATTCCCTGTGATTGCTTATTTTCAATGTCAGTGTATAGTCGCAATATGCAATAGGATAACACCACTTCTCTTTTCCACACTTATCTCTTTCAAATAGTCTATGCTGGTTTAGGCCTTATTTCCTTATCAGAGTGCCTATTTGACTGTGATTTAGTCATTATTGAAATCTAAAATTAACATTCATGGCTTCTGTTGACATATATACTGACTATCAATCATTGATTCTTCTGCAAGGAAACAGGGATAGGAAAGACATTTGCTTCTGCTGCTGCTAAGTCGCTTCAGTCGTGTCTGACTCTGTGTGACCCCATAGACGGAAGCCCACCAGGCTCCCCCGTCCCTGGGATTCTCCAGGCAAGAACACTGGAGTGGGTTGCCATTTCCTTCTCCAATGCATGAAAGTGAAAAGTGAAAGTGAAGTTGCTCAGTCATGTCCGACTCTTAGCAAACCCATGGACAGCGGCCCATCAGGCTCTTCCGTCCACGGGATTTTCCAGGCAAGAGTGCTGGAGTGGGGTGCCATTGCCTTCTCCAAGGAAAGACATTTAGGCAAAGGAAAAGCAGAGAAATTAAACCTTGAGAATATTCCTTGATATTTGAATTGCTAGGGAAATTATTTCTGTTCCATGTCCGTGATTTCAAATGTCTTCTTTGAGCCATTTGTAGATTTTAGATGTATTTTGTGAGAATTTATTGACACTCAGATGCACTGCCCCATCCACACTCTGCTTTTCTCTTGACCTATTGCTTTTGACATTTCATTTTCTTTTGGAGATTATTATATATAATCTTATTGCCACTTTATGTTGAGTTTATTGACAGGGGTGGTCAGATTTCTTTGATTGTGTGGTAATGCACATGTTTAACCTCTATGTACTTGCCAAGTTATTTATTCTACAGAATGTGCATTGCTTGATATACTAAGAAAATGACAAGCTGATGCTTGTAAAGACTAACTATTCCTCTGCATTTGTGCTTTATATTAAAGCATATTGACACTTTTAAAATGTCAAGTTATTTTCTTTTAATCTTGACATAATTTCAAGGAATAAAGTGCTCAAGAAAATCAATCTTGTTAATATTCCACATATTCTGAGACTGTTGTATAATATTTCTTGTGTTAAACAGCTTTGCTATGTCTAATTAGTGACAATGAGGGTCTAGTGCATTACCGATTGCCTTTTATTTTTACTTTGATCAAAACATTCAAATTATTATTAAAATTTTAAAATATTTTTTGATAATGTTGACATTGCTTCTTTTATTTTAAAAATACACTACTTAGGTGAAGAGGGAACTTTTTAGTATAATTTTAACTTATAGAACATGTGGAACTTGACACTATTATAAAGCCATATATATCTTATATAAAAACAATTATATAACTGAAAAATAGGTTATTATTATGCTTTCAAAGTTAATAACCTTACAAAAGAAATGTATCAATAATATATTTATGACCAAAATACTCTATTCCTAAATTTACAGTCTTGGGGAATAATCAATGTCATTGTTATTTTCAAGTAACAAATGAAGTAATTCAGTTCAAGGATGTTTAAAAAGTTTAGGATCATGGTACAAATTAGGGGCAGACTCCTATCTGGAGTCTTGAACCAATTTCATGAATTTAGCTATCATTCATTGAATTCAGGGATTCTGATCTTATATTGATCTCTATTCTTAAATAGCTTTGTGTCAACTGACAGTGATTCAGTATGATTGTTGTGACAAAGCAGTTATATAGAGTGGATAGTTAAGGAGAATTGTGGATAGATAACACTGCTATATCCCTTAGAAGTTATACAAAACCTACTGAATCACTCTGCCTTCCTGGAATAATTTATAGTCCTCAAATTAGGTTTGCATTTTATTTTCCTCTTGATTATTATCGATAGGATGGGGAGTCTTTCATTATTTTTCCTATCAAAATGGTGAATTTCCACATATTTTACAATCAACATATTAATGGTGTTGGAAAGTATTTTTGACTTGAAACCTTTAAAAATTGCTTGCTTGAAAATGCTTATTCACTTATAAATAAAAGAACAATATTATACTCTTGTTTCTTCAAGATCCGGCAAAACTCTTTAGAAACATGGTTTCACACTAGTTGTGAAAATTTTGGTTACAGTTTGATCTATGGCCAATAGTTAGAAAGTAGGACCAATACCTAACTAGAGACAAAGGAAAGGGAGTGCTCCTGGGATAAAGTCCAAACTTTGGCCATTAACAGCATGACCATATAGAACTTAATAATTACCAGAAAGTATAGGCATACACGACATGTTAGAAAATCAAATGGAACTACTCAATATTTCTGTAGTTAAATGAAAATTTTTACTATAGTTCTTTTGTTAGCTAGGAATGTTTTCAAGTTCAGTTAATAAAAAAACAGAATTTTCAGCAATATATCATATTTCAGATATTTAAGAAATATTCTGTATATTACTTTTCTAAAATAACATGAGCTTCAGGTAAGTACTGCTTTTCAATAAAGTATTTCACATAAATATTTTATCATCAACTTACTATTCAAATTATTTTCCCCAAACACATACAAAAGACATACAATAGTGTTCTAGCTTCTCAAATACACAAGTGAAAAGGATTCAAAAAATCTTTTTTTTACATTTACTATTTCCTTGGACATAAAGTTTCAAAGATAATAAAGATTTTAGAAATAAGAGAATTGTGCTATGATGCAAAGTTTTTAGAGATATTCTTAGCCTTACCTATAACATGTTTTTTTTACAGCTAGTAACACATGGGGTTAATAGCTTGCTACATGAACATTTGTGAAAATTTTAATTCAAATACATTTGCAAAACATGTAATATTTGTCATGTACTCCAGGGTATTCTGTTTAAAATAAATTGTGATTAATCTTTTCATAAAAGACTGTTTCTATATTCGATTAAGTAAGATCTTAATCTAGTCTAAAAATTTGAGTTTATGGACTACCAAATTCATTAAATGTTTTTTTTTTTTTCTAATAAGAACCATTCTATTCCTACTTTTTCTCATGTATTTTCTCTGTTTAATTTATGTTTGATTTTATGATTGTATGTATGAGTGTTTATGTGTTTATGCACCTCTCTTTATAACAATTTATCAATAAGTTTTTGATGAAGGTAATAAAGGAAAGCATTTACTGTGCTCTTACCATGGGCACATTAATGTTAGTAAAACCTGTGAGGTAGATAATGTTTCCCCCATTTTGCAAGGGAAGCAGAAATTTAAGGAGATGAGCACTTTGCCTATAGTCATGTGTACTATAAGGTGTAAACTCTGAATGAGTGATTTAGCTCGTAATCTCAACAGTGTACAGCTGTTTTATGCTTGTCGAGCCTATTGAAGACACATAATGCTGCTAGACCAGCCCTTGTTATTTGTCTGCCTACCTACCTTCTTTCCATTCCTCCTTTCCTTTCTTTCATTTCTCTACTTACTTTCTTTCTCTGACTTGATTCACTTTATTTATCTATTGGAGTATAGTCAACTTTCAATATTATGTTAATTTCTGGTGTACAACATAGTGATTTGATATTTTATGTTAATCCGTACACCAGAAACTAATGTAATACACTGCTGCCACTGCTAAGTCGCTTCAGTGGTGTCCAACTCCTTGCGACCCCATAGACGCCAGCCCACCAGGCTCCCCCCGTCCCTGGGATTCTCCAGGCAAGAACACTGGAGTGGGTTACCATTTCCTTCTGCAATGCATGAAAGTGAAACGCGAAAGTGAAGTTGCTCAGTCATATCCGACTCTTAGCGACCACATGGACTGCAGCCCACCAGGCTCCTCCATCCATGGCATTTTCCAGGCAAGAGTACTAGAGTGGGGTGCCATTGCCTTCTCCAAATGTAATACACAGTTAACCACAATATTCTTTATTGATAATATTCTTTGTGCTACATCTATGTAAACATTTTATTTTTATTTTATAATTGGTTCTTTTTATGTTTTCACGATGTCCTCAGCAATAACCATTAGGAAACTTTAGACAAAAGATTTATTATTCACAGATCTTGGAGCATGACTGGAACCCCGCAGTGAAGTTTTTGGAGACAGAGAGAGAGAAAGCAAGCTACTGAGGGCCTGAGATTCTGCTTTCACTGTGGTCCATGGTGGGGCCCTAGAGTTTCATAGACTCTCTATTTATTGACGAATTTAAAACTTAAGAGCAGAATTTAAATATAAGAAGAGAGAAAAAAAAAAAAAAGGAGCCAAAATGGTCAGTTATTGAAATTAAACAAGATCTCTAAAATAAAGAAGGCTGGTTGGGGGGTGGGGGCTGGGCTTGACTCTATCTAGTCCTATGGCTGGCAATGTGTTTGTTCAAGATAGCCATCTTTGAAGTGGATGCCTTAGCAATTAACTGGAGGAATCAACCTACCTGACTTCAGGCTCTACTACAAAGCCACAGTTATCAAGACAGTATGGTACTGGCACAAAGACAGAAATATTGATCAATGGAATAAAATAGAAAGCCCAGAGATAAATCCACGCACATATGGACACCTTATCTTTGACAAAGGAGGCAAGAATATACAATGGATTAAAGACAATCTCTTTAACAAGTGGTGCTGGGAAATCTGGTCAACCACTTGTAAAAGAATGAAACTGGACCACTTTCTAACACCATACACAAAAATAAACTCAAAATGGATTAAAGATCTAAACGTAAGACCAGAAACTATAAAACTCCTAGAGGAGAACATAGGCAAAACACTCTCCGACATACATCACAGCAGGATCCTCTATGACCCACCTCCCAGAATATTGGAAATAAAAGCAAAAATAAACAAATGGGACCTAATTAACCTTAAAAGCTTCTGCACATCAAAGGAAACTATTAGCAAGGTGAAAAGACAGCCATCAGAATGGGAGAAAATAATAGCAAATGAAGCAACCGACAAACAACTAATCTCAAAAATATACAAGCAACTCCTACAGCTCAACTCCAGAAAAATAAACGACCCAATCAAAAAATGGGCCAAAGAACTAAATAGACATTTCTCCAAAGAAGACATACAGATGGCTAACAAACACATGAAAAGATGCTCAACATCACTCATTATCAGAGAAATGCAAATCAAAACCACTATGAGGTACCATTTCACACCAGTCAGAATGGCTGTGATCCAAAAGTCTACAAATAATAAATGCTGGAGAGGGTGTGGAGAAAAGGGAACCCTCTTACACTGCTGGTGGGAATGCAAACTAGTACAGCCACTATGGAAAACAGTGTGGAGATTCCTTAAAAAACTGGAAATAGAACTGCCTTATGATCCAGCAACCCCACTGCTGGGCATACACACTGAGGAAACCAGAAGGGAAAGAGACACGTGTACCCCAATGTTCATCGCAGCACTGTTTATAATAGCCAAGACATGGAAGCAACCTAGATGTCCATCAGCAGATGAATGGATAAGAAAGCAGTGGTACATATACACAATGGAGTATTACTCAGCCATTAAAAAGAATACATTTGAATCAGTTCTAATGAGGTGGATGAAACTGGAGCCTATTATACAGAGTGAAGTAAGCCAGAAAGAAAAACATAAATACAGTATACTAACGCATATATATGGAATTTAGAAAGATGGTAACAATAACCCGGTATACGAGACAGCAAAAGAGACACTGATGTATACAATAGTGTTATGGACTCTGTGGGAGAGGGAGAGGGTGGGAAGATTTGGGAGAATGGCAATGAAACATGTAAAATATTATGTAGGAAATGAATTGCCAGTCCAGGTTCGATGCACGATACTGGATGCTTGGGGCTGGTGCACTGGGACGGCCCAGAGGGATGGTATGGGGAGGGAGGAGGGAGGAGGGTTCGGGATGGGGAACACATGTATACCTGTGGCGGATTCATTTTGATATTTGGCAAAACTAATACAATTATGTAAAGTTTAAAAATAAAATAAAATTAGAAAAAAAAAAAAGCTTAAATCAGGGACTTACAAAACAAAAAAAGAAAAACCAACTGTCAGGGCTTACACTACAATAATTCTTAAGTATTTCTGAGTACTTACAAAATAGGACTTATTTTTAGGACAGTTTTGGATTTACAGAAAATTTTTGAGAAAACAGCATGATGAGTTCCAATATACCTTATTCCCAGTTTCCCTTGTTAACATCTTAGTAAGGTACAATTTTCACACTTAATGAACCAATATTGTACATTATTATTAACTAAATTACATACTTCAAATTTCCATAGCTTTTTCCTATTTTTTCTATTCCAGGATCCCATACAATATACCACATTACATTTACTTATGTCTCTTTAGGCTCTTCACTCTGATTGTTTTGCAGACCCTTCTTATTTTTGATGAATAGTATTTTGTAGGATGCCTTTTTATCAGGATTTTTCTGATGTGTTTTTCATGATTAGAATGAGGAACTGGCTTTTGCAAGGAAGACCACAGAACAGAGTGTAATTTTCATCACATCATATCAAGATTATGTAATATCAATTTATCATTGATACTAACATTGATCTCCCAGCTGAGGTATTATTTTTTAGGTTTCTTAACTGTAAAGTTAGTCTTGTTCCCCAATCCTCCTGTCTCTACTTCATATTCTACTCTTTGAAAGGAAGTCACTTCTACTTAAGTACACCATACTTCAGGAATAGTGAGCTATTCCTCCCCTCTTTGAGGGTAGAGTATTTATATAAATTACTTGAAATTCTTCTGCAAGGGAGATGCATCTTTTTTCCTGATTTATTAATTCAATCACTTATGTCAGTATGAACACAAAGACATTCATTTTATACTTTGGGTTGTAATTTATATATTTTCTATAATTTATGTATTTTGCTGTTCAAAGTCTTGCAGTATTTGCCACTTAGGAGCTATTTCAGTTTGGTCCTATGTCGCCTTGGTTTAACCCCACCAGTGTAAATTTTTTAAGTATTTCCATAATTTCTGTTACTATAAGAAGCTCCAGTCTCATGTATATTTCCTGCCCTGGTCCTATAACCTGCCTTTTCTCTAAGAGGTTCTGGCTCCTTTTATTGGAGAATGGTATTAAATCGGGATGGTCTTTATACTGCGGAGTCCTACTTTTAGGCCTGTTCAGTTCATAGAGTAAGGTAATATATCTGTTCATACAAATTCATGTATTTACATATTTCTATAAACTATACAGATAAATACATATGCTTATAATAAGCTAAACATGTTGCTGTTTAGTCACTAAGTCGTGTCTTTCTTTTTGTGATACATGAACTACAGCATGCCAGGCTTCTCTGTCCTTCACTATCTCTTGGAGTTTGCTCAAACTCATGTCCATTGAGTCAGTGATGCCATCCAACCATTTCATCCTCTGTCACCCGCTTCTCCTCTTGCCCTCAGTCTTTCCCAGCATCAGGGTCTTTTCCAATAAATTGGTTCTTTGCATCAAGTGGCCAAAGTTTTGGAGATTCAGCTTTAGCACCCATCTTTCCAATGAACATTCAGGGTTGGTTTCCTTTAGGGTTTACTGGTTTGATCTCCTTGCTATCCAAGGGACTCTCAAGAGTCTTCTCCAGTACCACAGGTCGAAAACATCAGTTCTTTGGTGCTCAGCCTTCTTTGCCCCAACTCTTACATCAAACATTACTTGATATGATATCTCCAACTCTAGTTTATTACTGCATGGATTGCTCCAGAGTTATCCCCTTATTTGTAACCTCCACTCCAATGGTGAGAAATATTTCCAGTATCCACCATCCATATATTGAATTGCTCATTTCCAGTGTACAAGTAAAATAGTTTTAGAATTGTCAACCCATAGCCCCATGTGAAAGGGTTTATCCCCTGGAGTACAGTACAGTGCTTATGCAATTTCTTTTGTCATTCATCTTGCAGAGTCTGCTCATTTGCAAAGTTATCATTCTTGCCCTTCAGTGAGATTGTCTTAATCATTGGTAGTATAGTTCAATATTTTTAAAATTTTGCATTCCATTCTGGGATCCTCTACCTCCTAAAAGTTTTCATTTGCTTGCTTTGCATACATTATGGTTCACTATTTGTGCTCCAAATTCTACAGATTTGGAAAAATACATAGGTGCATATAGTTAATATTGCAGCATAATATAGAATATATTCACTGCCTTAAAAAACACCTTGTGCTTTACTTAATCTACCTTTTTCCTTTTGAAATCCTGGAAACCACTGATCTCTTCATTGTTTTATATTTTCAGTTTTTTCAAAATATATATCGATAGAATCATACACTGTGTAGTATTTTCATGCTGGCTTTTGTAACACATTAATAATTTCTGCATGTATTACATGTCTTGATAGTTCGTTCCTTTTTATTGCTGAATAGTAGTCCACATTATTATACATGAAACTGTTTATCCATTTACCTACTAAATGTATCTTGGTAACTTTCAATATTTTGTGATTATGAATAAATCTGCTACGGATCTTTTCTTGTTTTTTTTTTTTTTGACAAAGTATCCAAAATATTTGGGTGAAAACCTAGGAGCATGGGGCTTCCCAGGTGGCTCAGTGGTAAAGAATCCACCTGCAGTGCAGAAGACATGGGTTTGATCCCCGGGTTGGGAAGATCCTCTAGAGAAGGAAATGGAAATCCACTGCAGTATTCTTGCCTGGGAAATTCCATGGACAGAGGAGCCTGGTGTGCCATAGACGGTAGGGTCACAAAAGAGTCAGATACAACTTAGTGACTAAACAAGAACAACAACTAGGAAAATGACCACTACATTTTGTGTGAAGACTATATTTAGCTTTGCTAGAAGCTGTCTTCCAACGTGGCAGCAGCATTTTGCATTCTCATCACAATAAATTGAGTGCTTGTGGAGTTTTGCAGTTTCAGAAGAAATTCTTTGAAGTCTTTTTGGATGTTAGCTTTATATTTGTTTTTTTCGCAGTCTTAAAAATATGTATATGACAGAAGAATGTAGTACATTTACATCTTTATGATTACTGCTCTGTTTTCTGACATCTTATTTATATGGCATATTCTTTTGGTGGTTAGCGCTGAAATTTTAAAATGCATATCTAATAAAGTCTAGTACTAATAATTATATCTTTATCTACTTCTCTGTTTTCCTGCATTTGTTTTCTATATACTATCATTTCATTTTGAAATTCTATAAATTATAAATTACTTTTATTATTTCATAAAATGTTTGTTTAGCTGTAGATATATGTTACTATTTTCTTTACTCTGTGGTTTTTACATTTCATAATTTCCTTGTGTGATCAATTTTCTTTATTTCAAGAGCTATGACATTTTGAAGTTTCTTTGGTGAGGCTTACTAATTTCAAATTTTCTTAGATTTTGGCATATTTGCAAATAGGAAAAGGATACGTCAATGCTGTATATTGTCACCCTGCTTATTTAACTAATATGCAGAGTACATCATGAGAAACGCTGGGCTGGAAGAAGGACAAGCTGGAATCAAGATTGTCAGGACAAATATCAATAACCTCAGATATGCAGATGACACCACCCTTATGGCAGAAAGTGAAGAGGAACTAAAAAGCCTCTTGATGAAAGTGAAAGTGGAGAGTGAAAAAGTTGGCTTAAAGCTCAACATTCAGAAAACTAAGATCATGGCATCTGGTCCCATCACTTCATGGCAAATAGATGGCGAAACAGTGGAAACAGTGGCTGACTTTATTTTTCTGGGCTCCAAAATCACTGCAGATGGTGATTGCAGCCATGAAATTAGAAGATGTTTGCTCCTTGGAAGGAAAGTTATGACCAACCTAAACAGCATATTCAAAAGCAGAGACATTACTTTGCCAACAAAGGTTCGTCTAGTCAAGGCTATGGTTTTTCCAGTAGTCATGTATGGATGTGAGAGTTCACTATAAAGAAAGCTGAGTGCCAAAGAATTTATGCTTTTGAATTGTGGTATTGGAGAAGACTCTTGAGAATCCCTTGGACTGCAAGGAGATCCAACCAGTCCATCCTAAAGGAGATCAGTCCTGGGTGTTCATTGGAAGGACTGATGCTGAAGCTGAAACTCCAATTCTTTCAACACCTGATGCAGAGAGCTGACTCATTTGAAAAGACCCTGATGCTGGGAAAGATTGAGGGCAGGAGGAGAAGGGGACAACAGAGGATGAGATGGTTGGATGGCATCACCGACACAATGGACATGGGTTTGGGTGGACTCCCGAGTTGGTGATGGACAGGGAGGCCTGGCGTGCTATGGTTCATGGGGTCGCAAAGAGTTGGACACAACTGAGTGACTGAACTGAACTGAACTGAACTGAAAATGTCTTTATTTTGGCTTTATCCTTCAAATCAACTTTTCTGGCTATACAATTCTTAGTTGGCAGTTAAATTTTTTTCTCAGCACACTGAAGATACTATTCTAGTCCATTCTGACTGCTTTCATTTCAATACATTTTTATTTATGTGAAGCCACAGGCTAAATAAAATTTGTAAATTAATGACCTGCTTAAAATTTTTCCATGCATTTGATTTTATGCACTTAACCTACAATGTATCTAGGTGGATGAAGTTTAAAATTTTTCCTTCTTGTGAGTTATTGAATAAGTCACAAGTTATTACTCTTCTCCTTAATCTGAAGATTGGTGTTTTATATACTTCCTGAAAATTATCAATTACTGTTTTTAATATGGCCTATACCTTTCCTCACTATTTTCTTTTGGAACTTCATTTATCATATGCTTGATCCTCTCAATGTATTTTTCCTAACCTTTGTTTCATGTATTCTTTATCCCCATACTTATGTTGATTTTTAAAACCTTGCTAATATTCAAATTGAAATTTCAATTCTCTCTTTATGTCTGGTCTGTTCTATAAATGCTCTTTAAAATATTTAATATAAATAATTTTGATATTTTAGTTGTGATATCTGTTTTCCAAAAACATTAAAAATATATCTCTTAACAGAAAGGGGACATATACATTTTTTACAATTACTGTTTTATTTTCCTTCCTGCTATATTTGTGTATATTTTTAGCTGCCCATTTTTGCCCAATCGTCTGTTTTTCGTAATGTCTCTTCTGACTCACCCACATTGCCTGGACAACCACACTGATTTCTATTAGATTTATTATTTCTTTACGACATGGCTGATATGGGAATTGCAAAAATTTCTCGGTCTCTGTCAAAGTTGAGACTTAGAAGTATGAAGCCTTCAAGGACTGTATTTCAATAGAAATGTTCCTTTTTATTTCCTATTTGCCATTGTATAAATTCAAAAAAATGGATGTAACTACTACAGATATGCTTATAATCAATTGTCTTAAGGCTTGCCACTACTCTATATATACAGTATATTTATATATATAGTATATTTATATACATATACTATACTATACTATAATTTAATGTTGCTAATTTCTAGTGCTAGAATGAAGCCTAGAATTGTGACTGCTAGGGCTATTATTTTTAGATAATAAGGTATGGTTATTTGGGGGACTGTTGTTGGTGGAATGTTGTTGGAGATAATAAATCCTCCGAAAAGGCTTCCAATTAGTAGGCGTTTGATGGAGTTAATTAAAAGGGGTTTATTTTCATTGATGATAATTAGGGTTGGGAATCGGGGTTGTCCTAGAAGTGCAAAGAGGATAATACGAGTATACCATAGATGGCTGTGAAAGAGGTGGTGATTAGTGTTATTAAAAGTGTTATTAAATATATTTATATAAATATACTATACTATAATATAAATATACTATATTTATATATATACTATATTTGTCACGGGTACTACAAAGAAAACACCTTGATATATCACTTTGGCATTTGGCACAGAGAAAGTAATTTCCTACTGAGAGTTATCTAAGTCTCCCTTTATTATTTTGAAGTTCTTCATTTCTCAAGCTATCAAAATTTCTTCATAAAAAGCAGCTGCTGCTTTAAAAATTGTACCTTTCAGTATTACTCTGATTTCCTTATTTAGTTATATTATTTCCCTTAAATGTGAACCATGTAATAAGAATTTCCAGCATATGATTCTATTGCTACTTATATTTATAATACTAAATACTATGGCAGTTGGAATTAAATTTTGTTTTCCAATCTCCCTGTTAGATTCTGAGTTTCATAAGAACCAAGGTCTGCGGTTATTGTTTTCACTCCTTCAGCCCTAGAAATTAGGAAAATGCTTGGCACAAGTCTCGTATTCTCCCTATTTCTTGAATGAATGAACTGATGAGTGGGAAAAATGAGGTATGAATAAAAAAAACAGTGCCAATATCAGAACCAAAGATAAAATTATAGTAGTGTTTGCTTTGTTCTAAATAGCCAATACAAACCTACTAACATTATTAAGAATTTAGCAAATAGATAAATACAATAAATAGGTAAGCAGCAATAGCATTTTATACATTAGCAAAACTAACTTAAAATGATAATCTGCACCAAAAGAAAATTTTCCATGTATGTTTTGACTGATCCCTGGAGTCTTTACATTTTAAAATTAAAACAAAAAATTGCACATTTAACAAAATAGTGGTTATGCATCTTTTAAAAGCTATTACCACTATTCTGGTTCCCTATTTACTCTGGGTTAAAATGTAGTGAAATATAAATACTTTACACTTAAAAAAAGTAAAAAAAAAAGTCTTCTAGTCACTGTAAAGAATGTGATTTCAAACAGAAAAACTATTACTTACTGTTATTCAGTTACTAAGTTGTGCATAACTCTTTGTGACCAAATGGACTGCAGCATGCCATGCTCCCCTGACCTTCACTGTCTCCCAAAGTTTGTTTAAATTCATGTCAACTGAGTTGGCAATACTGTCTAATCATCTTATCCTCTGCCACCACCTCTCCTTTTGCCTTCTATCTTTCCCAGCATGAGTTTTTTTTTTTTTTTCCTAAGAGTCAGTTCTTTACATCAGGTGGCCAAGTTTTGGAGCTTTAGCTTTAACATCAGTCCTTTCAATGAATATATAGGAGTGATTTCCTTCAGGATTGACTGGTTGGATCTCCTTGAAGACCAAGGGACTCTTAAGAGGCTTCTCCAGCACCACAGTTCAAAAGCATCAATTCTTCAGTGTTCAGACTTCCTTATGGTCCAACTCTCACATACATGCATGACTACTGGAAAAACCATAGCTTTGACTATATGGACCTTTGTTGGCAAAGTAATGTCTCTGCTTTTTAATATGCTGTCTAGGTTTGTTATAGCTTTTCTTCCAAGGAGCAAACATATTTTAATGTTGTGGCTGCAGTCACCATCTGTGGTGATTTTGGAGCCCAAGAAAATAAAATCTGTCACTGCTTCCACATTTCCCCCTTGTATTTGCCATGAAGAGATGGGACCAGAGCCTTGATCTTAGCTTTTTGAATGTTGAGCTTTAAGCCGCCTTTTTCACTTTCCTCTTTCACACTCATCAAGAGGGTCTTCAGTTCCTCTTCACATTCTGCCATTGTTGTTTAGTAGCTAAGTCATGTCCAACTCTTTGCAACCCCAGGCTTCCCTGTCCTTATTAGAGTGGTATCACCTGCATATCTGAGGTGTTGATAATTCTCCTGGCAATCCTGATTCTTGCTTGTGATGCATCCAACTGGCATTTCACATGAAGTACTCTGCATATGTTAAATAAACAGGGTGAAAATATATAGCTTTGTGGGACTTCCTTCCCAATGTGGAACCAGTCTATTGTTCCATGATCGGTTCTAAGTAGCGCTTCTTGACCACATACAGGTTTCTCAAGAGGCAGGTAAGGTGGTCTGGTATTCCCATCACTTTAAGAATTTTCCACAGTTTTTGTGGTCCACACCATCAAATTCTTTAAGGTAGTCAATGAAGCACAAGTAGATGCTTTTGTGGAATTCTTTTGGTTTTTCTATGGTCCAGTGGATATTGGCAATTTGATCTCTGGCTTTCTTCTGCCTTTTGTAAACCAGCTTTTATGTCTGGAATTTCTTGGCTCATATACTGCTGTAACCTAGCTTGAAGAATTTTGAGCATAAACTTACTAGCATGTGAAATGCACACAACAAAATGGTAATTTGAACATTTTTTGACATTGCCCTTCTTTGGCATTGGAACAAAAACTGATCTTTTCCAGCCCTGTAAGCCACTGCTGACTTTTCCAAATTTGCTGACACACTGAGTGCGACACTTTATCAGCATCATCTTTTAGGATTTTAAGTAGCTAAGCTGGACTTCCCCGGTGGCTCATTTGGTAAAGTGTCGGCCTATAATGTGGGAGATCTGGGTTTGATCCCTGGGTTGGGAAGATCCTCTAGAGAAGGAAATGGCAACCCACTCCAGTATTCTTGCCTGGAAAATCCCATGGTCAGAAAAGCCTGGTAAGCTACAGTCCATGGGGTTGCAAAGAGTTGGACACAACTGAGTGACCTCACTTTACTTTTAAGTTGAAATTCAGTCACTTCCACTAGCTTTTTTCATAGTAATGCTTCCTAACGCCCATTTGACTGCACACTCCAGAATGTCTGGCTCTAGGTATGTGACCACACCACTGTGGTTATCCAGGTCATTAAGACCTTAAAGAAAGCTGAGCACCAAAGAATTGATGCTTTTGAACTGTGGTGTTGGAGAAGACTCTTGAGAGTCCCTTGGACAACATGGAGATCAAACCAGTCAATCCTAAAGGAAATCAGTCCTGAATATTCATTGGAAGGACTGATGCTAAAGCTGAAACTCCAATACTTTGGCCACCTGATGTGAAGAACTGACTCATTGGAAAAGACCCTAATGCTGGGAAAGATTGAAGGCAGGAGGAGAATGGGATGACAGAGGATGAGGTGGTTGGATGGCATCACCAACTTGATGGACAATGAGTTTGAGCAAGTTCCGGGAGTTGGTGATGGACTGGGAAGCCTGGCATGCTGCAGTTCATGGGACTGCAAAGAGTCAGACATGACTGAGTGACTGAAGTGAACTGAACAGTTTATCACAATGAAAGATTACAGATTAAAACCAGCCAATCAAAGGGATCCGTGGAACAGAATCCAGAAAAAAATCTGCTTTCCATTGTCCTTGTCCTGTGGATTCATGAACAGTGCTAAATTTCCTGACAAAGAAGTGTGAAAATATGTAAGGAATTTTTGCAATGATACAAGCTGACCCAAGTCTTGTGTCCAAAATCTATTAGGGCTCAATCATGTTGATTTTTTGTGCTGCTTGTGTGTCACTTTTAATCTCTAGGCCTTCTAAAGACAGATCAGATACCATGTCATTAAAACCTTCCACCAGAGTTGGGCTCAACTCTGCGAAAAGATACTTACCATGTAGGACACAAGGAGCCTAAAGCTTTGACAAAGCCAAACCTCTCCTTCATAAAGGTTAAATTCTTTATTACACACATACATACAAACTTTATTTGGAAAAGGAAACAAAGTAATTCTTGTTCCTTTCACATAGATGCAAATATCTATTATTTTTGAGATGTAGTACAGACCTCCATTTTTTTTTACTGATATTTTATATTGAAAAAAAAACTAAGATCATTGGGTTAACCTTTTCTCTGCATTTATATAGAAAAAGAAGGAAAGAGATTTATGCTAATGTCAGTCTTGTACTCAGGGAAAAAACAAATTAAACATTCTTAAAATATCCTAAATAAAAGCCTGCAGTGATGCACAATTCAATTTCTGAGATTTGTGTTTCAGCTTTAAATTTATAGTGCATGGAATTAAACAGACTGTAAAAGCCATGTACCATATACAGCAAAGAAGAAAAATGTTATGAAGTTCAGACTTACAGTGAGTAACTATAGTTCTGTTGGTTACAAATGTGACAGGAAAGAGAATATACTGTTGCAGATTTTAGTTTTTCAACTCCATAGTTCTCCATCTTGCAAACTGAGAAATATATTTTGCCATTTTTGATTTAACCTTAGTTGATGGAACTAAGGAATAGCTCCTTTCCCCCAAAGTGAAAGTAATGATTTATTTAATGTATTTTTCCACTGGGTGACTGAGTGTTTTGAGGAATGAATGGTAATTTGTATAATGCAATCTTTAAAAAATATAGTTCTTGACACAAAAAAGAAACAGAAGAAATAATATTTGCAAGTGTTTCATAAATGGATACAACAGCAAAGCTATAATTTGCAATATATTCTTTTTGATTAATAAACAGGACATATATATTTCTCTGAATATATTCAAACTCAGGTGCAGCTTTTTCAGCAGCTGATATGCCTTAAATGGAGAAGGCAATGGCACCTCAATCCAGTGTTCTTGCCTGGAGAATCCCAGGGACCGGGGAGCCTAATGGGCTGCACAGAGTCGGACACGACTGAAGCGACTTAGCAGCAGTAGCAGCATGCCTTAAAACTGCTAATTTACTGAGGAATTACTGTGTTTCAATAGTGAGGGAAACGAGTATATTGTTGACATGTGTGTGTGCATTCTCAGTCTGTAAATCGTGTCCAACTCTTTGTGACCTCATGGACTGTAGCCCGCCAGGCTCCTCTGTCCATGGGATTTCCCAGGCAAAAGTACTGGCGTGGGTTGCCATTTCCTCCTCCAGAGGTTCTTCCAGACCCTGGGATCAAACTAGCATCTCCTGAGTCTCCTGCACTGGAAGGTGGATTCTTTGCTGCTGAGCCACCAGGGATGCCCATTGTTTACACTGAGCATAGAAAAACTTCAGTCTTCCCAAACCAAATGGTCAATTGAAAAAAAAAAAAAGGAAAGGCTCTAACAAATGAGTGTCTGATAAACATTAAATATAAAGTATGCAGATTACTTTTTCTATTCAATTTCTTCACAACACACAGAAACATTGGGATAAATGCTTTGCAAATATTTTTAAAATTTGGGATAAAACAGGAGATAGCTATATTGACACATTTAATCTATTTTATTTTTAATCAGGTACATCATATTTGTGGACAAAAAAGGAAATAAAGATAAGGAAAAAATCAGCATCTAGGAATAAACAGCACTGTCAATTTAGTCTTTTAAATGTTTACATTCCTCTGTGAGTATAATGGAATATAATTTTGTTTGGCCAAACATTTTGTCCCTATTATAATATGACAACTTTCTATATTATTAAATGTATTTCTCCACTGAATATTTTTGTTCATTTTAAAAACTATATTTATTTTTAACTGAATGATAATTGCATTACAATTGCGTTGGTTTCTGCCATACATCAGCATGAATTAGCCATAGGTATACACATGTCCCCTCCCTCTTAAACCTCCCTCCTACCTCCG
This sequence comes from Bos indicus x Bos taurus, assembly GCF_003369695.1. Classification (NCBI taxonomy): domain Eukaryota; kingdom Metazoa; phylum Chordata; class Mammalia; order Artiodactyla; family Bovidae; genus Bos; species Bos indicus x Bos taurus. Next base: position 24,651,428 of record NC_040082.1, read on the forward strand.
ACCCCCCCCACCCCCACCCCTCGCACCCAACCTATACTGAATTTTAATGTCCCCGTATATTAGCATCATTTAACTACTCTCACTTAAAATACTGCAAAATTAGTTGCTAATATGAACAGTGCTTTAATAAGTACACTTACACATTATGTTTTGTCACTTTATTTTAAGAGTAGATTTTTCAATTATTGGCATTTACATATCTATATATGGTTCTTTTAAATTTGTATCAACTCTTTATTATTAAAATTGGTATACAATTTCATGCCTATTACAAATATATTTTTTCCTCAATTTCCCTTTGTTTTTACTCTTGTATGCAATGGCTTTTTTTTACTACACTATAACTTCGTATTCTCACTTAGATAAATTTATCAATATCTTGCTTTTGGTGCTGGGTTTGTTCTCATGATTAGGAAGAACTTAATTTTATGTTTCTATTGAACTTTTATCACTTATCTAATTATTTGGTGTAGAAAACAATTCATTGAAGCAATTAATTTAGAAAAATTCAGTTTCTTTTTCTTTAAAGGTGAGAATTAGATGTAGGAGTGATAGAAGTTAATGCACTATGTACTGTGAAATAGCTACTTTGGTCTAGCTTTTCACAGTAACAGTAACTTTATGGGTTACATCTTCACTAGGAAAGATTGCTTACAGACACTTCTTTCACATCTGATCCAGCTTCAATGTCCTTGGGCTTCTTTCTTATGTTCCCTTCCTTACTCCTCACTCACGTTCTTTTTTTCTCCCTTCCAAACAATTCTTTTTATCCATTTTTAGTATTCAAAACATTCCAGACCAGTTTAGGATAAACATAATATTTCTCACAGAATAAATATCCCAATTTCTCTGAAATGGTGTTGATACTTTTATTCAATTGCAGTTTATAAGACTGGAAGTGAATTTTGATTCTAAATGAACCTTCCCATTCATTACAAGTGGGAGTTAGCTACCGTTTTTCTGAGATTATCTTTTAAGAAATCATATCTCAAAAAATTAAGAAAAATAATTTTCTTGTTAGTTTGGTACATCCTAGGGGAGGATGCAGGAGACGGCAATGGCAACCCACTCCAGTACTCTTGCCTGGAAAATCCCATGGATGGAGGAGCCTGGTGGACTGCAGTCCATGGGGTCGCTAAGAGTCAGACATGACTGAGCGACTTCACTTTTAATTTTCACTTTCATGCATTGGAGAAGGAAATGGCAACCCACTCCAGTGTTCTTGCCTGAAGAATCTCAGGGACAAGGGAGCCTGGTGGGTTGCTGTCTATGGGGTCGCACAGAGTTGGACATGACTGAAGCGACTTAGCAGCAGCAGGGGAGGATGCAGATGAAGAGCATTTGTGGATCTCCTGCTTACTTGTTTCAGGGCTTGATCACAGATTTTATTTTTAATAATTCATTAAAAATCTTATATGCAAACTTTAAAATACTAATATAGAATAAGGGCTTTTAAACGAAACGGTCTCTGTCTGACCTAATCTCCACACACAGCCCTCTAATCAGTAGCTTCCATATAAAATCATTTAATGTTTTGGTTCTCTGGTCTTTATTTCTTAATACTAAATGCAAGGCTTACACTTCCCTCTGATTTTTATACTTTACACATGCAACTGTGACTCTCCACTTGTCAACTAAAAGATGTCAGAGTTCTTTCCACCAACATCTGATATTTGTTTATTGTACTTTTCAATATTACAATAACTTTGTTATTGTCTTATGTTCTATTAAGTACCCATGGAGTTTTAAACTTTTATTTGTTGCCTTATATTTTTACAGTAAGTCAATATTTCCTCAATAGGTAAATTAATGTTATTACCATTCCTTCACTTCTTTTTCCCTTTTACTTCTATAGACTATCCATTAGCTTCTATAGTTTCTAAATGAATATATTTTCTATTTTTTACTGTATATGATGATTTTAATAGTTGAAAACACCTTCAGTTCAGTTCAGTCACTCAGTTGTGTCTGACTCTGCAACCCCATGAATCGCAGCACGCCAGGCCTCTCTGTCCATCACCAACTCCCGGAGTTTACTCAAACTCATGTCCATCGAGTCGGTGATGCCATCCAGCCATCTTATCCTCTGTTGTCCCCTTCTCCTCCTGTCCCGAATCCCTCCCAGCATCAGAGTCTTTTCCAATGAGTCAACTCTTCGCATGAGGTGGCCAAAGTACTAGAGTTTCAGCTTCAGCATCAGTACTTCCAATGAACACCCAGGACTGATCTTGAGAATGGACTGGTTGGATCTCCTTGCAGTCCAAGGGACTCTCAAGAGTCTTCTCCAACACCACAGTTCAAAAGCATCAATTCTTCAGTGCTCAGCTTTCTTCACAGTCCAACTCTCACATCCATACATGACCACTGGAAAAACCATAGCCTTGACTAGATGGACCTTTGTTGGCAAAGTAATGTCTCTGCTTTTTAATATGTTATCCAGGTTGGTCATAACTTTTCTTCCAAAGAGTAAGCGTCTTTTCATTTCATGGCTGCAATCACCATCTGCAGTGATTATGGAGCCCCCCAAAATAAAGTCTGACACTGCTTCCACTGTTTCCCCATCTACTTCCCATGCAGTGATGGGACCAGATGCTATGATCTTAGTTTTCTGAATGTTGAGCTTTAAGCCAACATTTTCACTCTCCACTTTCACTTTCATCAAGAGGCTCGTTAACTCCTGTTCACTTTCTGCCATAAGGGTGGTATCATCTGCATATCTGAGGTTATTGATATTTCTCCCGGCAATCTTGATTCCAGCTTATGCTTCTTCCAGCCCAGGGTTTCTCATGATGTATTCTGCATATAAGGTAAATAAGCAGGGTGACAATATACATACAGCCTTGGCATACTCCTTTTCCTATTGGAACCAGTCTGTTGTTCCATGTCCAGTTCTAACTGTTGCTTCCTGACCTGCATATAGGTTTCTCAAGAGGCAAGTCAGATGTAACACCTTATTAATATATAAAATGCAATACACAAAGTACATTAACATTTCTTTTTTTCCTTCATTATCAGGCCAATATCACAAAGTTTGTGCCACTATTTCTGTGTCAATTTCTTAGAACAAAAAGTTAGGTAAATTATTTTTCCATTAAACTCAAAATGGATTAAAGATCTAAACGTAAGACCAGAAACTATAAAACTCCTAGAGGAGAACATAGGCAAAACACTCTCTGACATACATCACAGCAGGATCCTCTATGACCCACCTCCCAGAATATTGGAAATAAAAGCAAAAATAAACAAATGGGACCTAATTAACCTTAAAAGCTTCTGCACATCAAAGGAAACTATTAGCAAGGTGAAAAGACAGCCTTCAGAATGGGAGAAAATAATAGCAAATGAAGCAACTGACAAACAACTAATCTCAAAAATATACAAGCAACTCCTACAGCTCAACTCCAGAAAAATAAACGATCCAATCAAAAAATGGGCCAAAGAACTAAATAGACATTTCTCCAAAGAAGACATACAGATGGCTAACAAACACATGAAAAGATGCTCAACATCACTCATTATAAGAGAAATGCAAATCAAGACCACTATGAGGTACCATTTCACACCAGTCAGAATGGCTGCAATCCGAAAGTCTACAAATAATAAATGCTGGAGAGGGTGTGGAGAAAAGGGAACCCTCTTACACTGCTGGTGGGAATGCAAACTAGTACAGCCACTATGGAGAACAGTGTGGAGATTCCTTAAAAAACTGGAAATAGAACTGCCTTATGATCCAGCAATCCCACTGCTGGGCATACACACTGAGGAAACCAGAAGGGAAAGAGACACGTGTACCCCAATGTTCATCACAGCACTGTTTATAATAGCCAGGACATGGAAGCAACCTAGATGTCCTATAGCAGATGAATGGATAAGAAAGCAGTGGTACATATACACAATGGAGTATTACTCAGCCATTAAAAAGAATACATTTGAATCAGTTCTAATGAGGTGGATGAAACTGGAGCCTATTATACAGAGTGAAGTAAGCCAGAAGGAAAAACATAAATACAGTATACTAATGCATATATATGGAATTTAGAAAGATGGTAACAATAACCCGGTGTACGAGACAGCAAAAGAGACACTGATGTATAGAACAGTCTTATGGACTCTGTGGGAGAGGGAGAGGGTGGGAAGATTTGGGAGAATGGCATTGAAACATGTAAAATATCATGTAAGAAACGAGTTGCCAGTCCAGGTTCGATACACGATACTGGATGCTTGGGGCTAGTGCACTGGGACGACCCAGAGGGATGGTATGGGGAGGGAGGCGGGAGGAGGGTTCAGGATGGGGAACACATGTATACCTGTGGCGGATTCATTTTGATATTTGGCAAAACTAATACAATTATGTAAAGTTTAAAAATAAAATAAAATTTAAAAAAAAATTATTTTTCCAAACCATGCCTCAGTTTACATCTTTATTTGTTTTCACCTATATAAATACTGATACTACATTTTCTACCTAACAGTTTTTCTTAGATATGTTAAATTCTATTATTAATGTGAATGGTTTATGTTGTTAAATTAATTTTCTAGCTGGGTTTTGGGCTTTCCTGGTGGCTCATTGATAAAGAATCTGCCTGCCAATGGAGGAGACCTAGAAGACATAGGAGACTTGGGTCCATTCCCTAGGTCAGGAGGATGCCCTAGAGGAGGAAACAGCAACCCACTCCAGTATTCTTGCTTGGGAAATCCCATCAACAGAGGAGCCTGGCAAGCTACAGTTCATGAGGTCGCAAAGAGTCAGACACGACTTCACTGCTGAGCATAAACACAACTGGTTTTTAATGGAATATAGGACAGCATTTTATGTCCTTTTTGTAGCACTTCACCATAATAATGAGTTAAATGTTCTTATTATTTATAATAATCTCCTTCCTCCAAACTCCACCAGTAGACTCTTACAGATTTTCCAGGAAGAGAATGACATCATTGTATGTTGTTCAGTCGCCAAGTCATGTTCGACTCTTCGAGACTCCATGGACTGCAGCATACCAGGCCTCCCTGTCCCTCACCATCTCCCCGAGTATGAAGCAGATGCATTAATAAATAATGATAATTTTCATCCATTTTCCTTTTAGTTTTATATCTTAATGCATTTTCATGTCTTTTAGCTTCCTCAAATATTATTCAAGTTTCCTGCATGTGAAGAATCGCTATACTTGTTCATTTTGATAACCTCAGCAAAGAAATAATCTTTTTGGAAGTGTTATGGAAGAATTAATGCATGTATTTAAATGAAAGTTGTGTGTAGTTTCCTCATATTCTTCCTGATATTATTACAACTTTTCCCAACACTTTACCTACTTGGACTGAGAATTGTCAAGGGCCAGTTACTTTTACCTTTCCATTTTCTCCCTTTTTTGAACTAGAATGTCAATATTCATTACTGTCACTCCTCTTAATTTTTAAAATTTATTAACTCATAATTTTCACAACAACCATATAAGGAAGGTTTTACAATGGTTCTATTTTTAGATGAGTAAACTGAACATATATAATAGTCAAAGATCACACATCTAATAAGAGGTAGATCTTATACCTGAAATCTAATAAGAAGGTTACAGAATTTAGGTAGTTAATCTTATACTATACTGGCCTTACATTTACCTATCTAACTAAAATAGTTGAAATTTTGATCTTTTTCTTGATCTTATACTCATTCAAGAAGCATTTTGTTTAATTATGCTCATTATATGAATTATGATTGTTATATAATTTCAGTAATATATTAAAGAAAAGCAGCCTTAATGAGGTATAGTTTTTGTGCTATAAGAATCACTCAGTTTATGGGTAAGAGCTGTCTTTATGTTTTCATAGACTTATACAGGCGGACTTTCACCCGTACTCACTGTTATAGAATTTCTCTCACACAAACAATGGTTCTCAGGCTTATTTCCACTCCATCCTGCCCCCACACCTGGTCCTAGGCAGCTACTGATATGCCTTCTCTCTGTACAGTTTGGCTTATTTAATAAATTTTACATATATATAATCATTCAATTTGTAGTATTTTTGGCTTATCTTTTACTCCACAAGATGTTTCTGAGATTCATCCATATTTTTATAGTTAATAATACGTGTAGAGTAGACTTCATTGAGATAAAAAAAGAGAACTCTGCTATGCCACTCTTCAACAAATCTGGTAAAAATTTTTTTATATATGATCGTGGTGATGGTTACATAGATCTATGAATATATTAAAAACCATTGACATTTTAAATGGAGAAATTGTATGGTATGTGAATTATATCTCAATGATTATCTGGCAAAAAGTGAACAAAAGTAACACTTTGTTTCTGTTTATTATGGATGTGTATTAGGTTGCAAAGATATTCTACAGTTTTGTTTATACATTCACCAGCTGATGGACATTTGCTTATTTCTACTTCCAGATTATTATGAATGCTTCCATGAATATTAACTCAACTCTTTGAGTGAATATAAATTTTCATTTTTGGGGAGTAAATACCTAAAGGTCAGATCTCTGGGACATATAATAGGTATATGTTTAACATTTTAGGAAACTGTCAAACTTAGTATCAATATTCACCAGCAATATATGAGGTTTTCATCTATTTCATATTTTTGCTAAATTGACTTAGTAAAGTAAGTTTTATTTTTAATTTTAGCCATTCTGGTGAGTGGGTATAAGTATGTCATTGTTTTAATTTGCATTTCTTTAACATTAGTAATTTCAAGCAACTTTTCACATGCATATTAAGCATTTGTATATCATCTTTGGTTCTTCAAACATTTTTCCTATTTCAAAAATTAGGTTAATTGTTTCTTATTGTTGCATTTTAAGAGTTTTTTCTATATTCTAGATACAAGATCTTTATCAGATGTACATTTTGTGTTTTTTTCCCAATCTGTGACCTATCTTCATTTTGTTAATGGTGTTAGTAGGGAAGATCTCCTGGAGAAGGAAATGGCAACCCACTCCAGTATTCTTGCCTGGAAAATCCCATGGACGGAGGAGCCTGGTAGGCTACAGTCCATGCGGTTGCAAAGAGTCAGACATGACTGAGCAACTTCACTTCACTTCATAGAGAAAGTGTTTAATTGTGATGATTCAGAGGGACTTTGGAAGTTTGGAGGTAAGTACATGGGCTAAAAAATAATGTTAAATGAAAATCTAAAATTTTAATAATGAGAGAATAACAGGCAGGAAGGCCAGGGGTCTCCAAAGGGAGGAAATAGCTTGCAAGTGTCAGACATTTTTATCTCTCTTAAGCAGCAGGAGGAAACAAACTAGCGATATTTTTTTCCTTCTCTATACAAATTTAAAAGGAGGTTTCTCTTAAAATACAGTGTTGCCATAATGACACCTGGTTTCACCTAAAGTTAACTATTGTCAAACCTAGAAATAACCAATGCTTTTTTATGGAAATGTTTGTCTTAAGATATGCTTATGTACTATAATTTACCCCAAACTGTCTTCAAGTCAGTCCTGCCTAATGGCTCAGAACCTACTTGACAAACCAGTATGTTATACTCAGATATTGTTGCCCTAATCTATGTAAACATAACTATTTGTATGGTAATCTGTCCTTCTACAAGATTCAAGTTAATCATTTTATGGCCCAGGATGAACCATTTGGTGCCAAGATTATGCCAAAATGCATATTATGGGTGCGGGGCCTGGTGCCATTCTGAGTTTTAAGACATTGCTTTATTTTATTAACAGACTGCTAGTTGAGAAGGAAATGGCAACCCATTCCAGTGTTCTAGCCTTGAGAATCCTAGGGATGGGGGAGCCTGGTGGGCTGCCATCTATGGGGTCACACAGAGTCGGACACGACTGAAATGACTTAGCAGCAGCAGTGACTACATGACATCCAGCTGAAGACTAGCAGGGGGGTGCTCTTTCTGCCCCCTTCTGATGCCTACATTAGAAGCTTTCTCTATCTCCTTTATACTTTAACCCCACTCCAGTACTCTTGCCTGGAAAATCCCATGGATAGAGGATCCTGGTAGGCTGCAGTCCATGGGGTCGCTAAGAGTCGGACATGACTGAGTGACTTCACTTTCACTTTTCACTTTCATGCATTGGAGAAGGAAATGGCAACCCACTCCAGTGTTCGTGCCTGGAGAATCCCAGGGACGGGGGAGCCTGATGCACTGCCGTCTATGGGATCGCACAGAGCTGGACACGACTGAAGCGACTTAGCAGTAGCAGCAGCAAAACTTTATTACACAAAAGCTCTGAGTGATCAAGCCTCGTCTCTGACCGCAGATTGAATTCTTACCCTCCGGGGGCCAAGAATCCCAGTATCTTTGCGTGATTCAACAACAACCTTTCAATAATATTCTGAGTATATTAAGTAAGCAGATTCTTTGTACTATACCTATAAGAAACTGGTGAGAAAAATCCTTGAATTCAGTATTGTTAGTATTTATAAGATCATGACCATTGAACTTTCCCTGTATTGCTTAACAAGTCTTCAGCTGCTAAGTGGATGTACAGAGCACAAGCAGAACTTGAAAAATTATGAAAATGAAGAGTATTTCATCAGCTTTGATTATCTGAAAACATCTCTACGATGTTGAATGACTGAAAAGAATATCAGAGAAATCTCTAAAGTATCATCCCCCTAGTTATTAAGCATTCATCTTAACCTATTATATTCTTTGAATGAATATTTCAAATTTGATATGATAAATAAGCAGATGAATGGATGGTGATCATTTAAAGTAACACACAAAATCTCAAGTACTTAATATTTTTACTGAACCACTTGAAGGAGATAGGCATGAAAATATCAGGTACGTAATTGAGTTTTGTTTTTCATACTTTCTAAAAGTACTACTTAATGGATTTCTTTTTAAATGCCAACTCTATTCATGGTTTTGTTTTTGATTAGTTTTGAAGTTTTTTCATTTGCAACTGCTTTTTAAGAGTAACAAAGAGCTATCAGAGAACTGAACAGTGAGGCAAAGATCTTTCAAGAAGGATGAAAAGGGGACTAATTGATGCAATTATCCTTATCAAGTTGGATTTCATCTGCAAAACAATATTATGGAAATAACATTACATTATCTAAGTAGACAAACAGCAACAATTTTGAAGTCATATACATAAAACTTTTTCTTAATATTGATTTTTCACAAGCCAATGGTGTGAAATATAAAGGTCACTAGTCCAGTTCAGTCGCTCAGTTGTGTCTGACTCTTTGTGACCCCATGAATCACAGCACGCCAAGCCTCTCTGTCCATCACCAACTCCCAGAGTTCACCCAAACTCTTGTCCATCAAGTCAGTGATGCCATCCAGCCATCTCATCCTCTGTCGTCCCCTTCTCCTCCTGCCCCCAATCCCTCCCAGCATCAGAGTCTTTTCCAATGAATCAACTCTTCGCATGAAGTGGCCAAAGTATTGGAGTTTCAGCTTTAGCATCAGTCCTTCCAAAGAACACCCAGGACTGATCTCCTTTAGGATGGACTGGTTGTACCTCCTTGCAGTCCAAGGGACTCTCAAGAGTCTTCTCCAACACCACAGTTCAAAAGCATCAATTCTTCGGTGCTCAGCTTTCTTCACACTAATTCTATATTAATGTTTAATTACTTGAATAAGAATATGCCAGTGATCTTGGGCAAACACTGGGAGACGGTGAGGGACAGGGAAGTCTGGTGTTTTGCAGTCCATGGGGTCACAGAGTCAGACACGACTTGGTGACAAAAACAACAACAACATGCCAGTGATACTGAGAATCTGTATAATTATAACAACATTAATTCTTTAGATATGATTTCTTAGAACTAGGTGATGAAATTGAAACTTATCATCCATTCATAATGTCCTAAACACATATCATTTAATATGAACTGGATTTATGTATTAAACTACCTTTCATGCTGATTTATTCTACAGATAACTAAGCCCACTAAGAAAATCACAGAGTAGTTCTGACCACATTTATTTACCTATATGATGAAGCTCTTATATTAGGTCATCTTTCTTTTCTTTCTAATGAAAAGTTTATGATGGAATTCATTAAAAATTTATAATATCTATTATATATTATTCTTCAAATATTATCTATTTGATCATTAGGAGAATTACCTAGTGGATTTATGCTGTGATACTCATATCTATTATAGATTACTAGACTACTGTGGAATGTATATCTTTATAACTTATCAGTACCATTTACTTTGGAGAAGGCAATGGCACCCCACTCCAGTACTCTTGCCTGGAAAATCCCATGGATGGAGTACCCTGGTGGGCTGCAGTCCATGGGGTCGCTAAGAGTCGGGCATGACTGAGCGACTCCCTTTCACTTTTCACTTTCATGCATTGGAGAAGGAAATGGCAACCCACTCCAGTGTTCTTGCCTGGAGAATCCCAGGGGCGGGGGAGCCTGGTGGGCTGCCGTCTATGGGGTCACACAGAGTCGAACACGACTGAAGTGACTTAGCAGCAACCATTTACTTAGGTATTGAGACTATATTTGATGGATCTGCAAATTAATAGCATTTATTAACTTATTGCATCAATAATGACTTTTCATACCCTAGATTTTAAAATTATTTATTTCAAAATTAATTATACAACACTGGCATTTTCTGTACAGGTTGTTAGTGGTTTGTACGTACAGGTGATCAATTTAGACCAAATACACTTAATTTTTAAACATTCTTTTTGTTTTACTTTTTCGCCATGCCTTGTGACATTTGGAATCTTAGTTCTCCAACAAGGGATCAACCTCCACTCCCTGCACTGGAAGCTGGAATCTTCACCATTGAACTGCCAGGGAAGTCCTATTCATTTTCCTTTAACCTCCAGCCTTTGATAGAAATGATGAAAATTCAGCTACTGGTCAGCCTATTTGATTAGCTATTGCTCTTTGATTGCTGGTGATCATCTTTTAAAATAACTTTTTAATCATCTTTTAAAATAACATTTTCAATGAAACAATTTTAATACAAAACTGAAAGAATGTGAATAGAGTCTAGAGAAGACTGAAATGATCTTTAACAAGTCTAGCAGAAGTAGAATATGGCATATTATTTTTTCTTACTAAACCACACCTTGATGATATCACCAAGTGTAACTTTGATAGTTCTGTCATGGTTTCTTCAGTTGAAAATGATCTCTGAAAAATGTTGACTTGGTATGCCTATGTACTCCTTTCTTCCTTATTAAGTTTTGGAAGAATATTTTTGATTCAGCTGGATCACTGGTATCATTTAAATATATCTTCTCTATACAAGAACAAAAACTAATCTCTCTTATCTGGCCTGATTTCAGAAGCAATATTAAATCTCTAGGCTGTAATGGTTTTAAGACATTGAATGCTGACTGTTCCCTTTAAAAAAATGCATTTTCCATTCTTCTCTTTGTTCCTGTTTCAAAAAAATAGATTTCAAACTCCAGAAATAATTAAATAAACATATAAAAACAGGTGTTTTGTGTCTTTTCTTGTCCTTGTGAGTTATAAAGGCTAAATGCATTTGATTTCTCCTCTAGAGTACAGTAGTATGGGAATAATTAAATAGAATGTCTGTCATCTATTTCCTTCTCTGAATATAAAATTAGAAATGGAGTCTTGGCAAATAGTCCAAATAGCAGAATTAACCTTTATAATATAGGTAATTTCCTCAGTGTGTTCTATTGATATTGTACATAAAACATAATGAGGTACAATACTAAAATTTTAATCATTCTCTGATCACACTGAGTGATGAAATATACACAGGACACTTATTTTAAGATTTTTAAAAATTTTAATAATCTGTGGTACAGGGCTTTTAACTAATTTAGATATCGTTACACTTAGTTTGGGTTATTTATAATATCTTGAATGTATTGAATATATGGCTTTAATTTCTTCCAACTTAATGTATCACATCCTATATATTCTTTAGAAGTGAGAGAGCTATTGAAGGTGAGAGTAGCTATTAAGAAACCTGAACAATCATTTCCCCTGGCTTTGGAGCATTATTCTATTGGTCACTGGTCTTTGTGGCTTCAATATTACTATAAATCTTTGTACTAGTGGATGCCAATAAGTGTTCACAAAAATGAAGGTCTGTAATTAAGCATATTTAAGAAATTAAAGAACAAAAGAGGATACTCTGAGCTTTAATATGTTACTATTGTAGGTCTTAAGAGGATTTCCTTTGCTATGAAGTTCAAATATATTTACTACAGACATTTAGTTTTCAATTATTTTGAGACAGGTCTTCCACTGAAATCACTTGCAGAAACCCAATTTTATAGAACTGCAATTACATGATGCTATCTCAAAATCTGCCATCACAGTGAGAACTAAAAGCAAAAGTAGCTAAGAGTTGCAGTCTCAAATCTCCCTCCTTAATAAAGTAAAAATTTTTTTTTGTCCAGAAAGAAAGTCTTGAGATTTTTTTTAAAGGATATAGATCTGTAAGCTACTGAGACCAATTATTATTATTCTATTATTTTTGCAGAGTGTTGGAATTAAACAGCATTGCGTACTGTTGGAATTAAACACAGCTCTTTGTGGATCTATTGTCATTGAACTGCTTTTTTGAAGGAAACTCCATCCAAAGTTCAGGGTATTAGGTACTAAGAAATCTTTTTGTGCTACCTTGATCCTGCTATCTTCAGACCCTTTAACAACCTCTTAAGGATTGTAGCTCAGTCGGTAAAGAATCTGCCTGCAGTACAGGAGACCTGGGTTCGATCCCTGGGTTGGGAAGATCCCCTGGAGAAGGAAATGGCAACCCGCTCCAGTATCCTTGCCTGGAAAATCTAATGGGCAGAAGAGCCTGGTAGGCTGCAGTCCATGGGGTCGCAAAGAGTCAGGCACAATTGAGCGACTAACACTTACTTACTTAAGGATTGATCACTTTCAGAAGTCTGCACTTGTAAAAATCTTTAAACCAATCTGCAACAGATGGCAGGCTTCCCTGCAACACAGTGGTAAAAATCCACCTACAATGTAGGAGCCACAGGAGACAGGGTCAGGAAGATCCTCTGGAGAAGGAAATGGCAACCCATTCCAGTATTCTTGCCTGGGAAGCCCTCGGGACAGAGGAGCCTGGCAGGCTTCAGTCCATAGGGTTGCAAAAAGTCAAACACAATTGAAGCAACTTAGTGTGCAGGCAACGGTTGGGAATAAAAGACTGCCATTTCAAGTGGACAGGCATGCTTCATTTTATTTCAACCGAACTTCTCTGATGGTCAGTTTACCTTGGTGATCTTTTAAAGAAACATATTGCTGACAATTCTTTAGGTCACTTAAAGTGTGTCTTTAAGAAGAGCAAGGTTAAATGTATGTTTGCAAATAACCTGTCATTTTCTTAGATAACTGATTATGTTGCACCGATATATCGACTAGAAGCATCATCAAGCTATCCTCTAATCTGTATATGTTGAACTCTTACATTCTGTCCTTAGTCATTTGTATCAATTTTGATTATCCCACTAGTAGCATCCAGTACAACCTTGACAAAGCATGGGCAAAAAATATTTCAAAATCAACTGTAGAAAAAGATTATTTTGCTAAACTAATTTATGGAAAATAGGAGGTCAACTTAAACCCTAGAGCTGTATATCAAAGTATTATTTTCTAAAAATGGAAAATTTATATTTGTATATTCTGCTCAATAATAAGTAAAATTATTAATTATACTTTTGTTGGGGCTGTGAGGCTTGTAACTTGTGGTAGACTTATTAAATTTTGCAATTATTCATCAGATGGTATGGTGAGTTTAAAGCCCAATTTTGCAATTGCATTGCTCATTTAAAATGATTATAAAAAAACAACCAAAAACTCAGAAGACAATCTTCCCTAATGCCCAGAAAAACCTGCTGATAAATAGACTGAATAGATACCCAATTGCCTTAATAAGCACACATATATAAGAGACTTCCATTATTTTAAAAATATAAATATTGCCTTAGGGTAGAAGCTGCTCAGAGTTAGGTAAAGTATTTCTTCAACTTTAAGAGGTATAATTCATACATTAATTTAAAGAGATATATTCTCCCCCAAATGTAATGCCTATTATAAACCTTACTTTTGTATCTGACTAAACATCTTCTCTATCTAGGAAAACATTCCTCTTCTACATTTTCACTAACCACAGAAGGAACCTAAATAATACTCCAGAGAAGCTTAAATCCTGGTGATCCCTCACTGGCATAACAGAGTGAAGGCTAATAGAATCCTTAACTTTCCTCTAGTTACATAATGAAAAATAGCAAAAATGATGTTGGAATCCAGGTCTGTCTGACTCTGATGATAATTAAATAATACATACTATAAAATAACTTGTCAGAGATTTTCTGAGAGGAAAAGTAAAAGTAATATCTGTTTGACAAGGCATTGTTAAGAGGTAGAGGAGGATGTGTGTTCCCAAGCACACTTCTATGCATACAAAAGAGTATATCAAACCTAAGCCAACAGAGTTGCAATGTATATTGGAGAGAGGAAAACATGTTATATTGCTTCAGATGTCATTCACCCTCCCTAGACCATTCCCTCCTTTTTAAAATCTGGTTTCATCTTTGAATCATGAAATTCAAAAGTCATGGCAGATAAAGTCTAAAAGAAGCAAAAGTGAAAGTACATGCTACAAATTGCAAAGAATTTTTATTCTAAGTTTCTCTGTCATTTGGCTTACCTTTCAGATGTCCTTGTTGTGGTTGAAAAAGAGCAGCATATGTGGCAATCTCAGGTGTCCCTAGAAAAGACTATTTCCCAATAGCCTTGTGAATGACATTTGTTTATCTGGTGAATTTGCCATGGTCTGAGTGCTGTCTCTCGGCGTTGTAGGCTCAGAATCTTGATTTCTCAGTACACAGAAACCAAATCTATTTTTCAGAGGCAAACTCTTATTACCCAAGTTTATGAAATCGCTTTGTAAATTTAATGAGATTTATATCTTTCATAGACTTGGGGACAGTTATACCTCTGTTCAGCTCATTTTCTTTTCATGAAGAAGTAAGAATAAATAAAAAATAATCAAGTGATACATTAACTTACAATGAGAAATGACTATCAAATAAAACCACACTTCAGGTCTGTACAACAGATGATGACAGATGAAGGAAAGCTATGGAGAGCTGCTAAGAAATAATCAGGAGATTTAGAGCATGATATTAGAAAAATGGAAGTTAAACAATTATATGATAGAATCTTAATAAATGCTAAAATAGCCTATTCTTACTCACAGTCCATTTACTCTCTGAATGGTCTTACCAATGGGACCAAATATATACCATGTTTACAAGCTCCTATGTTTCTTAACACACAAAAAATGATTTCAACAATTGGGCCATAGTATTTGAACTCTGTTAGATGAGCCGCCTCTCCGTAGAAAGATGAGAGAATGGGTTCTGTCAACATTGACGTCTGTGACTATTTGGTTTTCCGTGATTCATCAAGACCTTCTCCCCAGCTAGCATGTGATTAAAGCTTTCTTTGACTTACATTTCTCTGATGATTAGTGATATTGAGCATTTACAAATACATATAGGTCATTTGTATGTCTTTGGGAAAAATGTCTATCAATTGAGCATTTTTCATTGGATTTTTTTTCTTTTGCTATTGAATTACATAAATTCCTTTTATATTTTGGATATTAACTCCTTATTGAATATTTGTTTTGCAAATGTTTTCTCCCATTTCATAGACTGCCTTTTCATATTGTTATTTCCTTTGCTGTACAGAGGCAAAATTGATGTAGTTTCACTTGTTCATTTATTTTTTATCACTTCACAACTGAGATGGCCATTACCAAAAAGTCAGAATTAAGCAAGTGTTGGCAAGGATGTGAAAAGGGGAACGTGATATTCTGTTGGTGGGAATGTAAACTGGCACAGCCAATAGGGAAAACAGTAAAGTTCCAGTAAAAATTAAAAATAGAACTACCATGTAATCCAACCATCCCACTCGTGGGCATATATCCAAAGGAAATAAAGTCACTATTTCCAAGAGATGTGCATCCATGTGTTCACTGAAGCTTTATTAATAGAAGGCAAGATATGGAAACAACTTCAGTGTCCATCAACAGATGAATGAATAAATAAAATACACTAGAATATTATTCAGCCTTATAAAGAAAGGAGTTGCTGACATTCACAACAACACGGATTAATTTGGAGGACGATACACTAAGTGAAATAAGCCAGACACAGGAAGATAACTGTTACATAAATCATTTATGTATTTAATCTAAAAAGTTGAACTCAAGGTAAAAGAGAGTAGAATGGTGCTTAAGTGGGGAAATGGGGGGAAAGAATACAGAATTTCAGTTAAAATAAATAAGTTCTGGAAATCTAGTGTTCATCATGGTGATTATGATTAATAATAATATATACATTAAATCTGCTAAATGAGTATTTTTTAGAGCTCTTACACCCATAAAAGGGTAACTATATGAGGTGATAGGCATGTTAAGCTTGATTAAGTAATCATTTCACAATACATGTTTACAAAAAATCACATTGTAGGTCTTAAATATGGTATCCAGTGGTTATTCTATTTCAACATTATTTACCAACTTGATGGCCCAGATCATTAGTGAGTCAAATAAACTATTTCCTTAGCAGATTATAGATGATCTGTTAGAATAAAGTTACTAAGAACTGAAATAGACAGGTGGTACAAAGATTTGAGGCAAACTATTTCCTGTTTAGAATTTTGAAAGATTAAAAACTAGCTAAACAATGTTAATGGAAATCATGGAGTTAAGTCAGAGACAACAAAAAAGGTACAGAAAGGGGTAGAAAATCAGGATATTAAATTTCCAACCTCACTTTTAAACAGAAACTTCTGGAATTAAAAACATGTTTTAGATTTATATTTCTTTAATTCTCTTTGATATCAGAATAATAAAAATATATAATAAAAAGTTCAATCTTCTTGTAATTTTTTTTAATATTGAAATCATAGGTTCCATTACTCTTATCAAACAGTCAGCTTAATTTCCTAATGTAGGAGCAAATAGAAAATTGTGCATAGATACCATACCATCTAGTTGTATTTTGCTAGTTCACTACTTGATTAGTGACCATTATTAACCAATGAAATTGTGAATTTGAAAATTATAAAAGCTGGAAGACTTTGCCTTTGAGCATGAAACATCTTCATAAAATTCCCTATAATTTCACAATTAGTCATTGCAGATATTGGTCCATTTCTCATATGGTGGGGAATTTCTATTTTTAAACATTGAAACTGAATTTATATTAATATCTATATGAAATAATTATAGTATAAGCTCCCCATATATCCACTATATACAGATGCTTAAAACATTCTATTTCAGGAGAAAATAGATATTTAGAAAAGCCTTCGACATGTTTTTTTCTCTTCTACTAAGGGTTACTAGAGAACGTTTCACATGAAGATTGATGAATACCCAGGCATTTAACTTTGCCTGAAACAATGAACAATCATCATGATTCCACTAGCTAGGATAATTGTTATCCTCCTGCCTGATTAAAATTTCACATTTTACAGATTGCTTTATTTCTTAATCTATTCAATTGCTCAAACAACTTTTCCAGACATAATTTTATTTCTCTCTTTCTTGTGTGTTGTCTTACTCTACAATATGGAAAAGCCAATAATTTTATTAACCTCTTCAAAATACAAATTAATAGTTAGAAAATGTAATTTTAATTAGAAAATGATAATTTGAATAACATAATGGATCAAATAAATTTAGAAGCATTTTGCTTCTTGATCAGATTGAAATGAACTGAATATAAACCAGTCGTGCTGGCACATTCATTTTTGGTTCTTTAAATCATGATGTCCCATAATTTGGTAATGTAGTCCATGTTTGAACAAGTTCATTGTTTTTTTAAATTAAAACAATGTTTACAGTTGTAATTATAACTTTAGTAAATAATGATACAGAAAAATAACTTGGTACTGCAAGAAAGACTCAAACAATTTGATTTGATGGTCAGTTTCTTACTATTTGGCATTAAGCTGGTTCTGCCATTTTAATTTCATAGTGTGCAAATGTTTCAATAAAATTGCTTATCCTTTTCACAAAGCTATTAAGTGACTTTTTATTGAAAATGCTAATTGCTTTTCTTTAGTTAAACACATATGCCATTTAAAAATCCTTATCCAGAGAAGACACTGTACTTACTGATGATTAAAATTAAATAAATAATAATTTCTTTATTTAGAAAGTTATTCCTTTGAAGATCCTTCACTTTTTTTTTGCCTTTTCATGACTTATCATGCCAAGCAAAAATTATCCAAAGAATAAACAGCCATTTTTGTTTTTTGTTTACCCAGGACATTTTATCTTTCTGATGAATTTCAATTGCTTCTACATCTGAAATGTATTGTTAACATAATAGTAGATAGAAAGGCTTTGAAATGTCTATATTACTATATATGAAGGCATAATTATTATTACAATACTCTTGATAAATCAAGGTTAAATATTTATTAAGAAATGTTTCCTTTATGTTATTCTACAATTTGTAAATTGTATCATTTCTTATCTCAGCTTCCTCTTCCTGTCTTCTACTTGACCTTTCATTCTCTATTGCCACTATTTCCACTATCTACCTAGTTATATATAGCACATCATGGTGCTGGGTCTAAAGTCATAAAATATTTGAATAGATTTTCAAAAGTTATATAAGATATAGATATTTTATACATATGAGAGAAAGAGAGAGAATGTACATTATATTTTGTTTCAATGCTCTCATTTATTCTCCCCACAATGTTTTGTTAACCTCATCTTTAAAATTAAACACATTAAGCTTTTCTAAACATGGTCATAAACTCAAATCACAAGTACTTTTTTTTAATAATTCTTCATCTACTTCATGTAAAGATATTCCTAATCAAAACTCAAAATGAGTGTTTAAATGGCCGAATAAACAGAAGTTGATAGTTCTTTTCCTGTAGGGTGCAAACTTCAAAGGATAGTGCAGGATCAATACTGGACCACCTGACCTGCCTCTTGAGAAACCTATAGGCAGGTCAGGAAGCAATAGTTAGAACTGGACATGGGACAACAGACTGGATCCAAATAGGAAAAGGAGTACGTTAAGGCTGTATATTGTCATCCTGCTTATTTAACTTATATGCAGATTGCATCACGAGAAATGCTGGGCTGGAGGAAGCACAAGCTGGAATCAAGATTGTTGGGAGAAGTGTCAATAACCTCAGATATGCAGATGACACCACCCATATGGCAGAAAGTGAAGAAGAACTAAGAAGCCTCTTGATGAAAGTGAAAGAGCAGAGTGAAAAATTTGGCTTAATACTCAATATTCAGAAAACTAAGATCATGGCATCCGGTCCCATCACTTCCTGGCAAATAGATGGGGAAACAGTGGAAACAGTGTCAGACTTTATTTTCTGGGCTCCAAAATCACTGCAGATGGTGATTGCAGCCATGAAATTAAAAGATGCTTGGTCCTTGGAAGAAAAGTTATGACCAACCTAGACAGCATATTAAAAATCAGAGACACTACTTTGCCAACAAAGGTCCATCTAGTCAAGACTATGGTTTTCCAGTAGTCATGTGTGGATGTAAGAGTTGGACTATAAAGAAAGCTGAGTGCAGAAGAATTGATGCCTTTGAACTGTGGTGTTGGAGAAGACTCTTGAGAGACCCTTGGACTGCAAAGAGATCCAACCAGTCCATCCTAAAGGAGATCAATCCTGGGTATTCATTGGAAGGACTGATGTTGAAGCTGAAACTCCAATACTTTGGCCATCTGATGCGAAGGGCTGACTCATTTGAAAAGATCCTGATGCTGGGAAAGATTGAGGGCAGGAGGAGAAGGGGACGACAGAGGATGAGATGGTTGGATGGCATCACCGACACAATGGACATGGGTTTGGGTGGACTCCGGGAGTTGGTGATGGACAGGGAGGGCTGGTGTGCTGCGATTCATGGGGTCACAAAGAGTCAGACACAGCTGAGCAACTGAACTGAACTGATAACAGGAAATATTCTATAACCAGGGAGGTGATGTAGGGGATTAATGTTCACTTCATCTGAAGCTGTTTGGTATGAGGAATATGAAGCTTGTTTTCCAGATGGCTGATCAAAGACAAAGTTTTGGTCAGGATCTTTTCAACATTTTCGCTGTATGTTTTTCAGCTACATTTCAGTAAAAAAACATGATTTGGCTCTGGTTAAAGTAAACCATAACTCTCTTTGCTATAAACTTTTTTTCCTATATTATGCTTTTCACATTCAGGAATATTATAATTTTTATAATTTGTGATAAGTAATATGTGTTTTATATCTATCTGTGTGTGTATCTATTGACCTACCTAATGTGATTTTACAGTTATTGCTGTATTCATCTGTAGAGGAAGAATAAATTTGGTATATTGATAACCACAACATTTTTAAAATGTGTGATTATTATTTCAGCATAGTTTTGAAAAAATTAGAAAATACGACTTAATGACACTTCTCAAAAAATGTTGGCACCTCTCCTCTGAGCTAAATGACTTGCTTTACTAATGCATTTTATGCAATCTACTCTAAAAACAAGGGGAAAAACACAGCAATATTATTCTATTTCTTTTAATAACATTAATGGCACAAAACCAAACTTATAACAGCAAAATTATTTTTCTTCATACAAATTGTGACAGTCTTATATAACAGAAAAACAGCAAGAGCTATATCTGCATGGGGCTAATAGGTTAACATAATCAAAATGGTGAAATTTTATGTTGTGTGAAGTGTAATGAAATAAATTAAAACTCTCCTTGACCAGTGAAAATATGAATTCATATACATAAAAGAAATTAAGTACACTATTATAGAATTCAGAATAACAGCATTCACTTCATAAAGTTGAAATATAGTGTTTGTATGTGGAGAATATGAATCTGTGGCAGGCTGATTAAACTGTAAAAGTTCATGATATTTTTGATGTCATATCAGAATAATTCAGGAAACATGAAGTCAATTTATTATTTATGTTTACATATTTGAATCTTCCTTCTTTCTAAAAAGAAGTAAAAAAAATCAACATAATATACACTAAAAGCTAAATGCTGATCAATCAACAATTTCTCTAGCAGATTCTTTGCTTGATTTTGCAGACAGTTACATTAAAAGAAAAATAATCTATGTTTGCAGTAATTTTCTCTGTAGCACTAATGAAATTATACAAAATGGTTCAGAGAAGTAAAAATTAGGAACTGGAAAATTTATTCTTGGAACTTATTATAAATGTCAAATGGTTTTAAAATTTTATTACTACTTTTATTTTCATTATTATTTTTATAAATCCTTTGTCATTAGATGGGCTTCCCTGTTGGCTCAGATGGTAAAGAATCTGCCTGCAATGTAGGAAACCCAGGTTTGATCCCTGGGTTGGGAAGATCTCCTGGAGAAGGGAATGGCTACCCACTCCTGGAGAATTCTATGGACAGAGAAACCTGGTGGGTTACAGTCCATGCGGTCGCAAAGAGTCCACAATGACTGAGTGACTAACACTTCCACTTTTACTTTTTGTCATTAGATTAAGGTATAGCAATGCACTTTTATGGTAGAAAGGAAAGTTGAACTTTGCATGAGTATGTGACAGCACATGTGTGTATGTCTGTTTAATTTTAATGACTGCGTAGCATGCAAATACCCTGATTGATGGAGCTTTCTTTCGATAATAATTACTGTATCTGTATTGCTTAGAAAAGTACCTGATGTACAGATGATTCTAAATTCACTTTTCTGAATGAATGA
The DNA here is from genome assembly GCF_003369695.1 of Bos indicus x Bos taurus. Classification (NCBI taxonomy): domain Eukaryota; kingdom Metazoa; phylum Chordata; class Mammalia; order Artiodactyla; family Bovidae; genus Bos; species Bos indicus x Bos taurus. The sequence continues at coordinate 24,673,120 of NC_040082.1, forward strand.
ACAGGTTTGAATAGAGTGCTCCACTGTATTTTGATCTCACGTGAAATAAGCAACATTTGATGGATCATCAAAAAAGCAAGAAAGTTCTGGAAAAACATCTATTTCTGCCTTATTGACTATGCCAAAGCCTTTGACTGTGTGGATCACAATAAACTGTGGAAAACTCTAAAAGAGATGGGAATACCAGACCACCTGACCTGCCTCTTGAAACCTGTATGCAGGTCAGGAAGCAACTGTTAGAACTGGACATGGAACAACAGACTGGTTCCAAATAGGAAAAGGTGTACGTCAAGGCTGTATATTGTCACCCTACTTATTTAACTTATATGCAGAGTACATCATGAGAAACGCTAGGCTGGAAGAAGCATAAGCTGGAATCAAGATTGCCAGGAGAAATATCAATAAGCTCAGATATGCAGATGATACCACCCTTATGGCAGAAAGTGAAGAAGAACTAAAGAGCCTCTTGATGAAAGTGAAAGAGGAGAGTGAAAAAGTTGGCTTAAAGCTCAACATTCAGAAAACTAAGATCATGGCATCTGGTCCCATCACTTTATGGCAAATAGATGGGGAAACAGTGGCTGTCTTTATTTTTCTGGGCTCCAAAATCACTGCAGATGGTGACTGCAGCTATGAAATTAAAGGACACTTACTCCTTGGTAGGGAAGTTATGGCCAACCTAGACAGCATATTAAAAATCAGAGACATTATTTTGCCAACAAAGTTCCGTCTAATCAAGGCTATGGTTTTTCCAGTAGTCATGTATGGATGTGATAGTTGGACTATAAAGAAAGCTGAGCAGAGAAGAATTGATGCTTTTGAACTGTGGTGTTGGAGAAGACTCTTCAGAATCCCTTGGACTGCAAGGAGATCCAACCAGTCCATTCTAAAGGAGATCAGTCCTGGGTATTCATTGGAAGGACTGATGCTGAAGCTAAAACTCCAGTACTTTGGCCACCTGATGTAAAGAGTTGACTCATTTGAAAAGACCCTGATGTTGGGAAAGATTGAAGGCAGGAGAAGAAGGGGATGAGATGACAGAGGATGAGATGGTTAGATGGCATCACTGACTCAATGGACATGAGTTTGTGTAAACTCCGGGAGTTGGTGATGGACAGGGAGGCCTAGCGTACTGTGGTTCATGGGGTCACAAAGACTAGGACACAACTGAGGAACTGAACTGCACTGAACTGAAATAAGCAATAGGACTATTTAATGTAATTCAATTTTTGTTGTTAGCTCTTCTTTTTTTTTTTCTCTCATTAATATTATGAGAGTTTCTCCTTATCAAGGAATTTATACATTTCACTGGAATGTATCTGAGGATGTGCCTTTTTATCTTTAATCCTGTAGGTCACTTAGTGGAACCTTTCTAAGTTTGTCACACATAGGGAGTTTTTCAATAAATCGTTGGTTTTTCAAACAATTTATATTTTCTCTCTATTTGCTACATTTATACTTTATATTGGATGGATATTAAACCTCTGGAATTATGGTGTCCATATTGTAACATTTTGTTCTTATAATATTCATTAGCAATACTATAGTAATGTAATCATGGAATCAGAGTTTTAAAATATGCAGAATCCATTAGATTGATATTTAAATGTTTTACATGGTCAATTAAATGTAAATATTAACCCAAGCAATGAAAAAAAATGTAGCTACAATTTTAGTGATGTTTTTAGATTTCTATTAGTGCAGAAATATTAAAGTAACAAGGTATTTGGGTATTATTTAAAGCTAAAGACATGAGCTTGATAACTGTCATATTTTAAGTTTTAGATTCCTGGTTAGAATGAATTAAGGGTTCAGTGTGTCTTTTCAGAGTCCCAGGTTAGCTTGTTTCATTACTACAAATTCCCGAAGAGCTGAAAAGGAAACTCCCAAAATTTGCCCATGATGTAAGAGAAAGTGACATGGGAAGATATAATTGAATTCTGGGATATTCAGTTCCAATTATAAAAATATTTATAACTTCTAGTTATAAATGAGACTGAGCAACTGATCTGATCTGATCTGATAAATGAGTCCTTGAATATAATGCAGCATGGTGATTACATTATATTGTACTGTATATCTGAAAGTTGCTAAGGGACTAGATATTAAAATTTCTGATAACAACAAAAAAATTGTAATATGCACGGTGATGAGTGCTAACAAGAATTATTGTGGTGATTCTTTCTCTCTCTATGCATCATACCATTATGTTCTACATCTGAACTAATATAATGTTACACCTCATTTATATCTCAATAAAAACATAAATGATGAGATGAGTAAATAAAATTTAACATTGACATTTTTGCATTAGATTTTAATAAAATATTTGCTTTTAGTTCAGTTCAGTTCAGTCGCTCAGTCGTGTCCGACTCTTTGAGACCCCGTGAATCGCAGCACGCCAGGCCTCCCTGTCCATTACCGACTCCCGGAGTTCTCTCAGACTCACGTCCAGAGAGTCAGTGATGCCATCCAGCCATCTCATCCTCTGTTGTCCCCTTTTCCTCCTGCCCCCAATCCCTCCCAGCATCAGAGTCTTTTCTAATGAGTCAACTCTTCGCATGAGGTGGCCAAAGTACTAGAGTTTCAGCTCTAGCATCATTCCTTCCAAAGAAATCCCAGGGCTGATCTTCAGAATGGACTGGTTGTATCTCCTTGCAGTCCAAGGGACTCTCAAGAGTCTTCTCCAACACCACAGTTCAAAAGCATCAATTCTTCAGCGCTCAGCTTTCTTCACAGTCCAACTCTCACATCCATCCATACATGACCACTGGAAAAACCATAGCCTTGACTAGACGAACCTTTGTTGGCAAAGTAATGTTTCTGCTTTTCAATATGCCGATATAGGACCACCTAAATACATAACTCTGCCAACAAAGGTTCATATAGTCAAAGTTATGGTTTTTCCATTAGTCATATATGGATGTGAGAGTTGGACCATAAAGAAATTTGAGTACCAAAGAATTGATTCTTTATAATCGTGGTGCTGGAGAAAACTCTTATGAGTCTCTTGGACTGCAAGGAGACAAACCAGTCAATCCTAAAGGTAATCACTCATTGAAGCTCCAACATTTTGGCCACCTGATGAGAAGAGTCATCTCACTGGAAAAGACCCTGATGCTGGGAAGGATTGAGGGCAAGAGGAGAAGAGGGCAATAGAGGATGAGATGGTTGGATGGCATCACCAACTCAGTGGGCATGAGTTTGAGCACACTTGGGGCAATAATGAAGGACAGGGAAGCCCGGCATGTTGCAGTCCATGGGGTCGCAAAAAGCTGGGACATGACTTAGCAACTGAACAATGAAAAATTAAAGAAATACTAACAGATAAAAAGGGAGAACTTCATAGAAATATAATAACAGTAGGAGATTTTAACACATCACTGACATCAATGGACAGATATTCCATAACATAGATTCTAAAAGATACAATAAACCAGTTGGACATAGCTGCTATCTACAAGACACTGCATCCAAAAAATCCCTCTAGATTACACATTCTTTTCAAATATGCATGGAATCTTCTCCTCAGATTAGATCACAAAATAAACCTAAACAAATTTAAAAGACAGAAATTATTTCAAGCATCTTTTCTGATCACAACAGCATGAAACCACACAAAGAAAAGTGAAAATCAATGACCACTCTGAGACTAAACAATGTGCTACTAAAAAACCAATGGATCAAAGATCAAATCTGTAAGGAAATCAGAAAATACCTTAAGACAAAGAACAATGAACACACAACCTTAGAAAATCTATGGTATGCAGCAAAAGCAATTCTGAGAGAGAAATTCAAAATGTTATAGGCGATCCCCAAGAAACAAGAAAAATCTCAACTAAACAACCTAACCTATCAACTAAAGGAATTTGAGAAAGAAGAACAAACAACATCCAAAGGCAGTAGAAGGGAGAAGATAAGCAGATAGGAAATAAACAAAATTGAAATTTTAAAAGCAATAGAAAAGTTCTTTAAAACCAATAGAGTTGTTTTTAATCTTTTTTTTTGGCAGGATAACACAAAATTGTTTAATCTCTAGCCAGGCTTGCCAAGAAGGAAAGTAAGATAACTCAAATAAGCAAAAACAGTGCAAGAGGAAACATAACAATTGATACTTCAGAAATACCAAAAAATCATTAGATAATACAATGAACAATTAATGCCAACAAACTAAAAACCTAGAAGAAATTTGTAAGATTCTAGAAACATACAGACTGCTAAAATTGTCAATAATAAACAGACAATTTGAGCAGAATGATCACTAGAAATGAAAGAATCTGTAATAATAATAATTTTTAAAGCCCTGCAAAGGTCCATGACAAGATGAGGCATTCTGGGGAATTCTACAAATCATACAAAATGAATTAAAGATCTAAATGTAAGGCTACACTATAAAACTGATAGAGGAAAACACAGTCAGAACACTTTTTGACATAAATCTCAGCAAGATCTTTTTTTATCCAACCCTTAGAGTACTAAAAATAACAAAAATAAACAAATGTCATCTAATTAAACTTACAGACGTTTTGCACAGCAAAGGAAGCTATACACAAAACAAAAAAGACCTCAGAATGGAAGAAAGTATCTGCAAATGAATTAACTAACAAGGGATTAATCTCTAAAATATACAAATAGCTCAGGTAGCTCATATAAAAAAATAAAAAATTAAAAAATGGCAGGGAGGTCTAAATAGACATTCCTTTGAAGAAGACATAGATGGCCAAAAAGCACATGAAAAAATGTTCAACATCAATTATTAGAAAAATGTAAATCAAAACTAAAATGAGGTATCAGCTCATACTGGTCAGAATGGCCATCATCAAAAAATCTTCAAACAATAATTGCTGAAGAGGGTGTGGAGTAAAGGCAACCTCCTACATTCTTGGTGGGAATGTAAATTGGTACAGCCACTACAGAGAACTGTATGCTGCTGTTCTTGCTAAGTTGCTTCAGTCGTGTCTGACTCTGTGTGACCCCATAGACGGCAGCCCACCAGGTTCCCCCGTTCCTGGGATTCTCCAGGCAAGAACACTGGAGTGGGTTGCCATTTCCTTCTCCAATGCAGGAAAGTGAAAAGAGAAAGTGAAGTCGCTCAGTCGTGTCCGACTCTTAGCAATCCCATGGACTGCAGCCTACCAGGCTCCTCTGTCCATGGGACTTTCCAGGCAAGAATACTGGAGTGGGGGTGCCATTGCCTTCTCCAGAGAACTGTATAGAGGATCCTTAAAAAAGTAGAGCTACTATGTAACCCAGCAATCCTACTCCTAGGCATATATCCAAAGAAAACCATAATTTGAAAGGATATATTCTATATTCACCCCAATGTTTATTGCAGCACTATTTACAATAGCCAGGAGATGGAAGCAACCAAAGTGTCCACTGACAGAGGAGTGGGTAAAGAAGATGTAGTACATATTGGAGAAGGAAATGGCAACCCACTCCAGTGTTCTTGCCTGGAGAATCCCAGGGACGAGGGAGCCTGGTGGGCTGCCGTCTATGGGGTTGCACAGAGTCGGACACAACTGAAGTGACTTAGCAGTAGTAGCAGCAGCAGTACATATATTCTATGTCACCTAGAGTGGGGATAAGGTGACGATCAAGTTAAGAAAGAGGTCTGTGGCTTCCCAGGTAGCTCAGAGGTAAAGAATCTTCCTGCCAGAGCAGGAGGCACAGGAGATGCCTGTGCTTGATCCATGGGTCAGGAAGATCCCCTGGAGAAGGAAATGGCAACCCACTGCAGTATGATTGACTGCAGAATCCCATGGGCAGAGGAATCTTGCAGGCCATAGTCCATGGGGTCGCAAAGAATCGGACAAGACTGAAGTGACTTAGTGGTACTATTCAGCTATAAAATTGTAAAGCACACTCAGTTCTGTTCAACTGAGGCAAGAATACTGGAGTGGGTAGCATCTAATATTTTCATACTTTCAGCTATAAAAAGGAATGCAATAGTGCCATTTGCAGAGACATGGATGGACCTAGAGACTGTCATACAGAGAGAAGTAAGTCAGAAAGAGAAAAATATTGCTTAAATGTGGAATCTAGAAAAATTTCACAGATGAACTTATTGGAAAAGCAGAAATAGAGTCACAGATATAGAGAGCAAACTTATGGTTACCAAGGGGGCAGGCTGAATTGGGAAATTGGGATTGACATATGTACCACTATGTATAAAATAGGTAACTAACGAGAACCTATTATTATTTAGCACAAGAAACCATACTCAATGATCTGTGATGATCTAAATGGGAAAGAAGTCTAAAAAAAGTTGTTGTTCAGTTGTTAAGTTGTGTCTGACTCTTTGTGATCCCATGGACTGCAGCTTCCCTGGATACGAGGCTTCCCTGTCCTTCACTATCTCCCAGAATTTGCTCAAACTCATGTCGACTGAGTCAGTGATGCCATCCAACCATTTCATCCTCTGTTGCTCTCTTCTCCTCCTGCCCTCAGTCTTTCCCAGAATCAAGGTAACTAAAGATTTAAGGCATTTGAAATGTCACTGAGTGAGTGAAGTGAGTGAAAGTCACTCAGTCGTATCTGACTGTTTGCGACTCCATGTACTGTAAAGTCCATTGAATTCTCCAGGGCACAGTACTGGAGTGGGTAGCCTTTTCCTTCTCCAGGGGATCCTCCCAACCCAGGGATTGAACCCAGGTCTCCTGCATTACAGGAAGAATCTTTATCAGCTGAGCCACAAGGGAAGCCCAAAATGTCACTGATTTTGTCTTTATAATCTCTATGATACCTCTGTTTTACATTAAAGAAAACAAGCTATTTAAGTGAATTTATGCAAGTAATCGGAGAAGGCAGTGGCACCCCACTCCAGTACTCTTGCCTGGAGAATCCCAAGGACAGAGGAGCCTGGTAGGCTGCAGTCCATGGGGTCTCTAAGAGTTGGACATGACTGAGTGACTTCACTTTCACTTTTCACTTTCACGCATTGGAAAAGAAAATGGCAACCCACTCTAGTGTTCTTGCCTGGAGAATCCCAGGGATGGGGGAGCCTGGCGCGCTGCCGTCTATGGGGTCACACAGAGTCGGCCACTACTGAAGCGACTTAGCAGCAGCAGCATGCAAGTAATAAAAACTTTGTCACTTAACCTTTTCCTTCTGCAATGTTTAAGTTCTGCTTGTGTGAGCTTCACTTCTTTTTTTTTTTTTTTCATTCTAATGGGAAAAATAGGGGGGAAAAAGCATATTTTATTGTGTGACAAAACTCTTGAAAAATTTCTTCAGTTAGTATCATTTGTTTCTTATATTCTCAATACAAATAAAGGATGAGAGAGAGATTTAAAGTATCAGAATATTTCCAAAACTTTGCATAAGATAGGGTTAAAAAAATCTGTTAATCTAAATTCTACATATTTGCTGCTAAGTCACTTCAGTCGTGTTCGACTCTGTGCGACCCCATAGATGGCAGCCCACCAGGCTCCCCTGTCCCTGGGATCCTCCAGGCAAGAACACTGGAGTGGGTTGCCATTTCCTTCTCCAATGCATGAAAGTGAAAAGTGAAAGTGAAGTCACTCAGTCATGTCCAACTCTTAGTGACCCCATGGACTGCAGGCTACCAGGCTCCTCCATCCATGGGATTTTCCAGGCAAGAGTACTGGAGTGGGGTGCCATTGCTTTCTCCGACATATTTACTGAGATAAAATATAAATGGTTGCAGTAATAAACTATAAAAATATCAAATGATGACTCAATTTTCGGTAAATAAAATTGAAATATGTTTCTTTTAAAGTATATTTTATCATAATAAAAAGTTAGCCTAATTTTTGATAAATTAATTGTCAGAATTTGTATTATTTAAAAAAAGAACTCTCTAAAATGTTACTGTATAAAATATTATTTAAATTTAGTTACATACTCATATTCCTAAAACCTGTAATGATAGTTATCCTTTTAAACAGTATGTTCTGTAGAATGTTGTCAGAAAAATACTAAAAGGTGATTCTGAGTCACTGAAATCTAAATAACCCTATTTTTTTATAAATCAGTCTCTAAATATTTTCTATCCTGAGAAAGGTTTACCATTTTATTAATGGCCAATACCTGAGAATGATGTACAAAATTATTTGGGGAATTTCCCTTTTGTAGCTACCTAATGAGCTGTTAAGACCATTTTTCTGCAATTGATGTTATATTCAGTACTTGAAGAAGTCATTGAAATGTTAGTTTCTAGTTATATATTACTATGATACTGCTTTCATTTTATCTGCACTTTTACTGGATATATTAAATGTCTAATGTAGTTCTAGTTCAGTTACTGAAAAATGATCAAGTTTCTTATAATATCTTTTATGGTTTTCAAAATTCTCAAATGATCATTCTTGATTGTCCTTTGATATAACTGAAACAGTAGAGTGGAATAACTGTAACAAGAAGAAATATTTAAAATGAATTTCTTTCAAAAGTCTCATTTTTCTTTTACTAACATCAAATAAAACTAAAATGTAAAATTAAAGGTTCAAAGTTTTATATTTTAAGAACACGGAGCCATCATATTGAAAAGACCATCAATAATCCCCATAATTACACAATATAAATACCCAGGAAAGATAAAGCATGTAACTTCAAGACAGGACCCCATAAAAGTTGATAACTGTATAGTTAAGGTCACTACACTGAGAAAAGTAACCATCAAAATAGAGTATACTTATCTTAAAAATACCAGAAGTAATCATCTGGTAATCCTCAAAATGCCACTGTTCTGTGATGTGTGGAAGTGGCTCTAAATTCTGAACAGCTTATAGGCAATTGCCCTTTAGCACCAAACAATTTCTTAAAAATTATACACGATCATTAAAACCATTTCTCATCATCCTATCTACAGACAATACTCTAATTTTCTTTAATTTAAACTTTTATAGCTTTATGTAGGTAACTAATTTTCCTTTCATTATGGAAATGTTCTTGGTTCAGTGATTTCAAAGCATATAATTACAGTGAAAACAACTTCATAATTAAACCAAAATAACCTATAGTAAACAAAATCTACAATGTATTATTTGTCGGGGCCAATCAGGGTTGGATTTTCAAGTTAGTGAATCCACCAGGGAGGTGATTCACTTTCTACTAAAAAAAGGTCATAGGATTCACACATGTGTGAGTCAAGAATTGTGTCTAACAGTATGATGGATAAAGACATGCATAAAATATATAAATGTAAGGTGATTCACAAATATGCCATTAGGATATTTTTAGTATTAGTTTTCATGTTGTCCATTTTTAAATAACTGGTTGCCTAGGAGGTCAAGTTCTGGAAAATTTTTGTCTTCAGTTAAAGACTGATATGAAAATAAATCACATATTGCTTGTAAAAATAAAATGATAGTTGTATTGACCTAGAGTGGCTGTCAACTATGTCTTTTAAAAGCAGTTCTCAAGAATGTTATTAAAGTGAATACAGAGTGAAGTAAGCCAGAAGGAAAAACACCAATACAGTATACTAATGCATATATATGGAATTTAGAAAGATGATAACAATAACCCTGTGTACGAGACAGCAAAAGAGACACTGATGTATAGAACAGTCTTATGGACTCTGTGGGAGAGGGAGAGGGTGGGAAGATTTGGGAGAATGGCATTGAAACATGTAAAATATCATGTATGAAACGAGATGCCAGTCCAGGTTCAATGCACGATACTGGATGCTTGGGGCTAGTGCACTGGGACGACCCAGAGGGATGGTATGGGGAGGGAGGAGGCAGGAGGGTTCAGGATGGGGAGCACATGTATACCTGTGATGGATTCATTTTGATATTTGGCAAAACTAATACAATTATGTAAAGTTTAAAAACAAAATAAAATTAAAAAAAAAAATAAAGTGAATACAAGCTGCTAGAAGAACTCACTTCCACTTTCATGCCGTTTGCTAAACCCATTTTCTAAAGGTGATAAACTATTAGAAAGTCCTGATGAGATACCCCAATTATTAGGCTCTATCCTGTAATTGAATTCTCAAGGAGTAAAGTGGGGAATATCTATTTTTTTTTAAAGATGGCAGCAGTTGATTCTGGTCAATTTAACACCACATTAAAAAAAAATCTAACTATTCCAGTTTTTTTTTTCCCCCTACCAGATATATACAGTTTAAGCAGTTTTATTTGCTTTTTCCTCCAGAATTATCTTAATGCTGGACTTCATAAAAATAATATGGGATATTTATTTTTATAAAATATTTTAACAAATATGTATGAAAGCAAGTATATTATTCCTACATCTTCAGTCAGTTAGTTCACTCACTCTATCATGTCCTACTCTGTGATGACATGGACTGCAGCATGCCAGGCTTCCCTGTCCATCACCAACTCCCAGAGCTTGCTGAAACTCATGTTCATTGAGTCAGTGATGCCATCCAACCATCTCATCTTCTGTCATCCCCTTCTCCTCCTGCCTTCAATCTTTCCCAGCATTGGGGTCTTTTCTAATGAGTCAGTTCTTCACATCAGGTGGCCAAAGTATTGGAGTTTTAGCGTCAATCCTTCCAATGAATATTCAAGACTGATTTCCTTTAGGATTGACTGGTTTGATCTCCTTGAAGTTCATGAGACTCTCAAGAGTCTTTTCTAACACCACAGTTCAAAAGCATCAGTTCTTCGACGCTCCAGCTTTCTTTACAGTCCACCTCTCACATCCATACCTGACTACTGGAAAAACCAAAGCTTTGATTCTATGGACTTTTGTTGGCAAAGTAATGTCTCTGCTTTTTCATATGCTGTTGGACTTCCCTGGTGGCTCAGACGGTAAAGTGTCTGCCTACAGTGCGGGAGACCTGGGTTCGATCCCTGGGTCAGGAAGATCCTCTGGAGAAGAAAATGGCAACCCACTTCAGTACTCTTGCCTGGAAAATCCCATGGACAGAGGAGCATAGTAGGCTACAGTCCATGGGGTCGCAAAGAGGCGGACATGACTGAGCGACTTCACTTCACTTCACTTCTTTAGGTTTGTCATAGCTTTTCTTCCAAGGAGTAAGCCTCTTTTAATTTCATGTCTGCAGTCACCATCTACAGTGATTTTGGAGCCCAAGAAAATAAAGTTTCTGTTTGCACTGCTTTCCTATCTATTGGAGACATGATATCAAGGCACTGGATGCCATGATATCGTTTTTTGAATGTTGATTTTTAAGCCAGCTTTTTCACCTCCTCTTTCACTTTCATCAAAAGGCTCTTTAGTTCGTCTTAGCTTTCTGCCATAAGGGTGGTGTCATCTGCATATCTGAGGCTTCCCTGGTGGTACAAACTGTAAAGAATCTTCCTGCAATGCAGGAGACCTGTGTTCAATCTCTGGGTCGGAAAGATACCGTGGAGGAGGGCATACCAACCCATTCCAGTATTCTTGCCTAGAGAATTCCATGGACAGAGGATCCTGGCAGGCTTCAGTCAGGTTTCCATGGTAGCTCAGTTGGTAAAGAATCCACTGGCAATGCAGGAGACCCTGGTTTGATTTTTTGGTTGCGAAGATCCTCTGGAGAAGGGATAGGCTACCCACTCCAGTATCCTTAGGCTTCCCTGGTAGCTCAGCTGATAAAGATTCCACCTGCAATGAGGGAGACATGGGTTCGATTCCTGGGTTGGGAGGATCTCCTGGAGAAAGGAAAGGCTACTTACTCCAGTATTCTGGCCTAGAGAATACCATGAACAGTCCATGGGGTCACAAAGAGTCAGACACAACTGCGTGACTTTCACTTTCACTTTCATCTGCATGTCTGACTTTTTAAATATTTCTCCCAGCAATCTAGATTCCAGCTTGTGCTTCATCCAACCCGGTATTTCGCATGATATACTCTGCATGTAAGTTGAATGAACAAGGTGACAATATACCTTGACATATTCCTTTCCCAATTTGCAACCAGTCTGTTGTTCCGTGTTCAATTCTGTTACTTCTTGTCCTTCATACACGTTTCTCAGGAGGCAGGTAATGGTAGTCTGGTATTCCCATGTCTATAAGAATTTTCCACAGTTTGTTGTGATCCACACAGTCAAAGGTTTTAGAGTAATCAATGAAGCAAAATTAGATGCTTACATTTTGCAGGTTACTTACTTTCCTGTACCTTATGCCAAACTTGGCTTTTGCCCCCATTAATCTGAAAGTAATATGCTATGCTGATGTATCATGTAATCTAAAATATGCTGCTGCTGCTGTTTAGTCGTGTTCAGTCATGTCTGACTATGTGACCCTATAGACTGCAGCCTGCCAGTCTTCTCTATCCATTTTTCTAGGATTTTCTAGGCAAGAGTATTGGAGTGGGTTGCCATGCCCTCCTCTAGGGGATCTTCCCAACGCAGGGATTGAACCTGGGGTCTCCTGCATTGCAGGCAGATTTTTTACCACTGAGCCACCAGTGAAGCTCAATCTAAAACATATATAAATACAATTCAACGTCTCCCCACAGTCTTAATTTCTGCTCTCTCCTACTTATATTTCTCACATCTTCTATGACTTTGCTTGTGTCATAGCCTACTACTTTAATCTCTCTCTCTATTCCTATTCTTCTCTCATTCCTTTTCTTCAAGCTTCAGTTTGTCCCACATTTTTTTTTTTTTTTTTTTTTTTTGCCTCTATCCCTCATTACCATTCACTTACAAATATTTACTGCACACTTTCTAAGTGTCAGGTACCTGCTGGGTGTGGGACACAAAGATGAGTAATACTATATAATTTCTGTCAACAAAGACTTTACAATTTAGATCATATTAATGGCTTTATTTCTATGAGCATTTCTATTCTTATTTGTTAAAAATTATACAGAATAGTATTTCCTAATACCTTCAATTCAAAGTACACAGGATAAACAGGAAAGGATGCTTGACTTTAGAAAATGAGCTCTGGAGGTCTTTTAGTACTGCCTCTGTACACCCCAAGACCTCAAACTGTGAAAAATGTTGGCATTCTGCAATATATTCACATCACATAGAACCAGTGTTCCATGACCTGCTTGCTGAAATATGCGAATGAAAATGTTCCCTATTACATTCTAAACACTTTTTCTTAATATTTTCCATTTTGTAGAATTTTTTCAATTTCATTACATATTTTATTATTAATTTTAATAATTTCCCAAATATAATGTAAATATTTTCTCAATAAGTAGTTGTTATTATATCCTTTTGTTTTGATTGTATTTTGGTAGACTGTCATGTTTTCCCCTTTTTCTATTGTTTTTTTTTAGTACCTTCCTGTTCACTTTTACTATTTTATTATTAATATTTATTGTCTTATTCACTATAGGTGGATAAAACAGATAATCAAAAATATTAAGAATTGCAGTGTATATAAAATTCAATTAAATCATGAATGAAACATGTAGAATAAAGTATTTGATTTTCATGTCAAGATATTTTACCATTCATTCTAAGATTGCCAGGATATCTTAAACATAGTTATACTCAGACCTGTGTGCTGAACTGATTGAGGCTTCACTGGAAGCCTCACTTTTAAGGTATATCTCACTCATTTTATCAGTCTTTATCAAAAAATTTCTCTACAGAAAATTTATGAGCATATGTTATAACCTCAGGACCCAAAAGGAGAGGGTACTTAGGGGATTACAAATGTCTTCAGAGAGAGAAAAAGGGGAATGCCAATGTGCAAATCATTTTAGCTATAGTTCTACATATTATCTCTTGTCTTCATCATGAAAGTCATTGCAAATTGAGCAAAGGTTCCTTTTTACATGGTTCAGTCAAGTAAAGAGATCTCAACTGTATTGCTAATAAGAATGACTGGAAATAACCAGTGTTAAAGAAATAATCCATTGGAGGCAAATGCACTTTTTGAGACTTAAATGGTGCCATCTGGTACATTAGTTCTTCCTTAACCTCAAATATTGGATTGGCCAAAAAGTTCAGTCAAGTGTTTTCAAAACACCTTATGTAAAACTCCAAACAAACATTTTGGCCAACTCAGAACTACTCTAAAAAGTGTATTTCTTTCAAACATTTTATTTCCAGAGAATATTTATTCCCTCCTCTAATATTAGATTACAGACAAGGCAATAAATGATGCTATTTAGAGCTGGGATGAGTAAGGCCAAAAAGGCCATTTCTATCTAGTTCATCACTGTGTATATGCTGTGCTCAGTTGTATCTGATTCTTTGCAACTGCCTTGACTATAGCTCACCATGCACCTTTGTCCATGGGATTTTCCTGGCAAGAATACTGGAGTGCATTGTCATTTCCTTCTCCAGGGGATTTCCCAACCCTCTTGCATCTCCTGCACTGGTAGGTGGATTCTTTATCACTGTGCCACCTGGGAAGCTATAATCCTATATTCAGCTCATAAACTTATCAAAAGCATAGGAATATAGCACATACTGAGGCTGCTGCTAAGTCGCTTCAGTTGTGTCCGACTCTGCAACCCCATAGATGGCAGCCCACCAGGCTCCCCCGTCCCTGGGATTCTCCAGGCAGGAACACTGGAGTGGGTTGCCATTTCCTTCACCAATGCATGAAAGTGAAAAGTGAAAGTGAAGTCACTCAGTCATGTATGATTCTTAGCGACCCCATGGACTGCAGCCTACCAGACTCCTCTGTCCATGGGATTTTCCAGGCAAGAGTACTGGAGTGGGTTGCCATTGCCTTCTTTGACATGCTGAGGAAATGGCCACAATTCTTCCCTGCTCCCTTCACCAACAAATTGATATTTTGCCAATGGATTACTACTCTATTCACTCAGGTCTCTCTCTCCCTAGAAATTATTTACCCTCAAAAATCTTATGAATTGGCAGTTATTTCCATGGTGATTTCCTGGCCAGAGTGGTATAGTGAGTTAATGTCCCAGTAATTTATTTTTTTCAAAACACACAGCGATAATAAATAAAATGTAAAAAGATAAAATTAAAACACTAGCTTGGCCTGAAAAACAGAAAATAAGACTTTTTAAGGCCCTGAACAGCACAAAAATAAAACTCAGCACTTGAGACATCAAATTGCCAACATCCGCTTGATCATGGAAAAAGCAAGAGAGTTCCAGAAAAACATCTATTTCTGCTTTATTGACTATGCCAAAGCCTTTGACTGTATGGATCACAATAAACTGTGGAAAATTCTGAGATATGGGAATACCAGACCACCTGACCTGCCTCTTGAGAAACCTATAGGCAGGTCAGGAAGCAACAGCTAGAACTGGACATGGAACAACAGACTGGTTCCAAATAGGAAAAGGAGTATATCAAGGCTGTATATTGTCACCCTGCTTATTTAACTTATATGCAGTGTACATCATGAGAAACACTGGTCTGGAAGAAGCACAAGCTAGAATCAAGATTGCTGAGAGAAATATCAATAACCTCAGATATGCAGATGACACCACCCTTATGGCAGAAAGTGAAGAAGAACTAAAGAGTCTCTTGAAAGTGAAAGAGGAGAGTGAAAAATTTGGCTTAAAGTTCAACATTCAGAAAACAAAGATCATGGCATCTGGTCCCATCACTTTATGGGAAATAGATGGGGAAACAGTGGAAACAGTGTCAGATTTTATTTTTGGGGGCTCCAAAATCACTGCAGATGGTGATTGCAGCCAGCCATGAAATTAAAAGACACTTACTCCTTGGATGAAAAATTATGACCAACCTAGATAGCATATTGAAAAGCAGAGACATTACTTTGCCAACAAAGGTCTGTCTAGTCAAGGCTATGGTTTTTCCTGGGGTCATGTATGGATGTGAGAGTTGGACTGTGAAGAAGGCTGAGCGCCAAAGAATTGATGCTTTTGAACTGTGGTGTTGGAGAAGACTCTTGAGAGTCCCTTGGACTGCAAGGAGATCCAACCAGTCCATTCTCAAGGAGATCAGTCCTGGGTGTTCTTTAGAAGGACTGATGCTAAAGCTGAAACTCCAGTACTTTGCCATCTCACGCGAAGAGTTGACTCATTGGAAAAGACTCTGATGCTGGGAGGGATTGGGGGCAGGAGGAGAAAGGGACAACAGAGGATGAAATGGCTGGATGGCATTACCGACTCGATGGACGTGAGTTTGAGTGAACTCCGGGAGTTGGTGATGGAGAGGGAGACCTGGCGTGCTGCAATTCATGGGGTCGCAAAGAGTCAGACACGACTGAGTGACTGAACTGAACTGAACTGAAGCTAGAGCTGAAACTGAAGCTGCAGTTATATTCTTTTTCTGGCAGTGGACAGTGGTGACTGCATTCACCTGCTCCAAGTTATACCAGTCTTTGTTGAGATCACATGTTCCCCCAAAATTGCAGACCTAAAAGACAGTAGGGCACAGACACGTTCTCCTATACAGGAAATAGTGTAAATTGCCAACAGGTTCTGTAATCACCGTCTCCTGCATCAAAGGTGGATTTTTTTATCACTGAGCCACCTGGGAAGCCCCCCATATGCCATAGTAAGACCTATTCTGTACATGTGTGTATGAGCATGTGTGCTCAGTCACTGAGTAATGTCTGACTCTTTTTGATCCAACCCAGTGATGGAACCCAAGTCTCTTGCAACTCCTGCATTAGCAGGCAGATTCTATATTACTGCACCATCTGGGAAGCCCCATTTTGCATAGGTATGAAAAGACTAAAGCAGAAGCAAGCAAGATATGCAGGTTCATTCCCTGGGTCCTGAAGATCCCCTGGAGAAGGAAATGACAACCCATTCCAGTATTCTTGCCTGAAAATCCAATGGACAGAGGTGCTTGGCAGGCTAAAGTCCATGGGGTCACAGAGAGTTGGACCTGGCTGAGTGACTGAGCATACATACACACAGGCAAAAAATACTAGAAAAAGGGAAGAAGCTGCAGAGGGAGAGAAAAAAAACCAACAATAATAGTAACACTATCCTTTCCAATAAAATGAGCCTGAAAACCTACATTCCAAAATACAGAAATAAATGTAGTCCAGAGAAAAATAACACCAGGGCTTTCCTGGTGGCTCAGATGGTAAAGAATCTGCCTGCAATGCAGGAGATCCTGGTTTGATCCCTGGGTTGGGAAGGTCTCCTGGAGAAGGGAACAGAAATCTAGTCCAGTATTCTTGCCTGGAGAACTCCATGGACAAAGGAGCCTGGTGGGCTACAAACTGTGGGCTTGCAACAGACTCGGAGACAACTTAGTGACTAACACACACAGAGAAACATAATCACCAAAATCAGGAATCAAACTGTGGATTTTCTCAGGAGCCAGTAATTTTATAAAATTTTTCTGACAAAGGTGTTCAAAATGATGAATGAGACAAAACTTCTAATACAAAATAAAAATGGCGTTTTGAAACCAAATAAACAAACATAAATTAAAACATGATTTATTAAAAAAGAAAGAATTAGAATTTTCTTAAAATATAAAACAGACAAGGTAACTTTTTCTCTGGACTCAAAGAATTCAGTAAATTGGAAGCTAACATTTAGGAACTCACTCAGTCTTCTGCTGAAAGACAAAAAGATTTTTTTATTACTTACATCTTTATCACTTTTATTTTAGCAACTGTAATTTCTGCTTCAAAACATTTTGAACCTGAAGAACTGAATTACACAGAATGTGAAAATACTTCATAAATCCTCTGAGATAATCACCAGAAAGATCTTTCTAACTACTTTTTATGTATACATTATTGTTACCAGACCACCTGATCTGCCTCTTGAGAAATTTGTATGCAGGTCAGGAAGCAACAGTTAGAACTGGACATGGAACAACAGACTGGTTCCAAATAGGAAAAGGAGTTCATCAAAGCTGTATATTGTCACCCTGCTTATTTAACTTATATGCAGAGTACATCATGAGAAACGCTGGACTGGAAGAAGCACAAGCTGGAATCAAGACTGCTGGGAGAAATATCAATAACCTCAGATATGCAGATGACACCACCCTTATGGCAGAAAGTGAAGAGGAACTCAAAAGCCTCTTGATGAAAGTGAAAGTGGAGAGTGAAAAAGTTGGCTTAAAGCTCAACATTCAGAAAACAAAGATCATGGCATCCGGTCCCACCACTTCATGGGAAATAGATGGGGAAACAGTGGAAACAGTGTCAGACTTTATTTTTCTGGGCTCCAAAATCACTGCAGATGGTGATTGCAGCCATGAAATTAAAAGACGCTTACTCCTTGGAAGGAAAGTTATGACCAACCTAGATAGCATATTCAAAAGCAGAGACATTACTTTGCCAACAGAGGTTCGTCTAGTCAAGGCTATGGTTTTTCCTGTGGTCATGTATGGATGTGAGAGTTGGACTGTGAAGAAGGCTGAGCGCTGAAGAATTGATGCTTTTGAACTGTGGTGTTGGAGAAGACTCTTGAGAGTCCCTTGGACTGCAAGGAAATCCAACCAGTCCATTCTGAAGGAGATCAGCCCTGGGATTTCTTTGGAAGGAATGATGCTAAAGCTGAAACTCCAGTACTTTGGCCACCTCATGCAAAGAGTTGACTCATTGGAAAAGACTCTGATGCTGGGAGGGATTGGGGGCAGGAGGAGAAGGGCACAACAGAGGATGAGACGGCTGGATGGCATCACTGACTCGATGGACGTGAGTCTGGGTGAACTCCAGGAGTTGGTGATGGACAGGGAGGCCTGGCGTGCTGTGATTCATGGGGTCGCAAAGAGTCGAACATGACTGAGCGACTGATCTGATCTGATCTGATCTGATTGTTATTGAAATGAATCACCAGTCCAGGTTCGATGCAAGATACAGGAAGCTTGGGGCTGGTGCACTGGGATGACCCAGAGGGATGGTATGGGGAGGGAGGTGAGAGGGGGTTTCAGGATGGGGGACACGTGTTTACCCGTGGCAGATACATGTTGATTTATGGCAAAACGAATACAATGTTGTAAGTAAAAAAATTAAAAAAAAGCAAATTACAAAATTGATGCCCAAAAAAAGTGTTATAATATTTTTTTACTCTTAAAAACTTTTTTATTGAAGTACACTTGATTTACAATTTTGTGTTAGTCGGTGTACAGCAAGTGATTCATATATATACATATACACATTTATATATATATTCCTCAAATTATTTTCTTATATAGGTTATTATAATATGTTGTGTATAGTTAGTTCCCTGTGGTATACAGTTGCTGCTGCTGCTAAGTCACTTCAGTCGTGTCCGACTCTGTGTGACCCCATAGACGGCAGCCCACCAGGCTCCCCTGTCCCTGGGATCCTCCAGGCAAGAACACTGGAGTGGGTTGCCATTTCCTTCTCCAATGCATGAAAGTGAAAAGTGAAAGTGAAGTCACTCAGTCATGTATGACTCTTAGCGACCCCATGGATTGCAGCCTACCAGGCTCCTCTGTTCATGGGATTTTCGAGGCAAGAGTACTGGAGTGGGGTGCCATAGCTTTCTCTGGTGGTATTCAATAGGTCCTTGTAAAAAGTTTTTTTTTTCAATAAGAGATCAGCTTCCCAGGTGGCTCAGTGGTAAAGAATCTGCCTGCCAATGCAAGAGACACAGGTTCGATCCCTGATATTGGAAGATTCCACATGCTGCAGAGCAACTAGTAAACCTGTGTTCTAGAGACAGAAAACCACAACCACTGAATCCCCATGTCCTCGAGCCCATACTCCACAACAAGAGAGCCACCACAATCAGAAGCCCACGCACCGCAACTAGAGAGTAACTCCTACTTTCCACAACTAGAGAAAGGCTTGTGTAGCAAGGAAGACCCAGCACAGCCAAAAATCATAAATAAAATGTTTTAAAAAGAGAGATGAAGAGACATGGAGGATAGATTTAAAAGCTCTACCATGAAATCTAAAAAAAGATAAGAAAGTGGCTTGGAGAAATACAGCATCGTTCAAATGAAAGTGTACATTGGAATTTTCATCAGGATACATTGTAATCGTAGAAACACTGGTGTGAAACTAATGACCATCATTTACAATGAACAGTCTAAATTGCTTTCTGCTGCTGCTGCTGCTGCTAAGTCGCTTCAGTAGTGGCCGACTCTGTGTGACCCCAGATGGCAGCCCGCCAGGCTTCGCCATCCCTGGGATTCTCCAGGCAAAAACACTGGAGTGGGTTGCCATTTCTTTCTCCAATGCATGAAAGTGAAAAGTGAAAGTGAAGTCGCTCAGTCGTGTCTGACCCTTCGCGACCCCATGGACTGCAGTCCACCAGGCTCCTCCATCCATGGGATTCTTCAGAGAGAAGAAATATCACTACAATTATTAGAACAGTAACATTCTTTGTCATCAGCAACAATAGATGTTGAAGACAATTGAAAATAACCACCAATATATACTTTTATAGCCAGGCAACCATTCATCCAGGGGAAGAGAAGCAATGTAAACATATTAAAACAGGCAAATACAAAGATACACATAGACCCAAGCTAAATGAAAAATAGCAATACAACAGTGACACGATTATAATGTATAACTCCTGGCCCCAGCCTGTGACTCCCAAACTGGCTGCTGCCCAGGTGACAGAATATAGGCAGATATTAAACAGGGTCTGTCCCAGAAGGCCATGGGCAAGGTCACCAACCTCTGTCCTAAATTACTGTACATTTCTGCTCTTGGACTTGAACTCTTCTGTACCATAACTGTTTTTAAATAAAATAATTGCATAGGATAATTCACTGCCTTTCTGATGAGCCTGACATGTCTGTGAATCTTGAGAGAGTGATGCCACCCATCCCATACTCTGCTGCCTGACCCACTGTTGGAGGTGCTCACTGCCCTCCTGGAAGTCTTAGTCACACACTAAGGTGCAGCCAAACATGTGAGCATGACACTGATGTGGGTAAGTGGCCCTTGGGCTTGCTTCACCATCTGCAGGGCCACATCTGACCTGTGGTTGTAAAACTGTTAAGACCCGTGTTAATTAATAAATTGTTAATTGTGTGTGTACAAAGGCATAAATGTACAGCAATGTAAATTATAGTTAGGATATTTTTAATAGCAGTAAAATGGAATAGTGAATTGTTCTTTATATAATGGAATTCTATAAAATAGATGAAATGAATGAAGTATCAATATGGATATAATTTTGATATATAGAATGGTCTATACAATTTTGACAGTCTGGTAGACTGTATTATTGTTTGCAATTGTTGCCTTCCTTGAAAGAGAATTCTGTTGCTGCATGCACTGGCTGGGTTTGCCACAAAATGTGCTTTAGTCTATTACATGTAAGCACATATGGCTTATGCCACAAGCTGATGCCCTAAGGATTCTTTTCTGGTTCCACCAAATTTCTTGCTCTTCCTTGATTCCTCTGGAATGGTATATCCCTGGTACTATTCATTCAGCTTGGCTTCTGGATGGAACAGACCTATGAAGCACAACTGCAGCTGCTCTACTGATGGCTACATCAGATATGAGAGAGAAATAAACTTTTGTTGTTTTTTAATCCACTGAGATGTTTTTTTTTTTTCC
Source organism: Bos indicus x Bos taurus (assembly GCF_003369695.1). NCBI lineage: Eukaryota > Metazoa > Chordata > Mammalia > Artiodactyla > Bovidae > Bos > Bos indicus x Bos taurus. The sequence goes on from NC_040082.1 coordinate 24,694,438, forward strand.
TACTTTCTATTTTTTTTCTACTTTTTATTTTTATCTTAGGTAGTAATCTTATTTATTTTCTAATGTGATAAATTTATACATATAAGAATATAATATTATAATGTAAAAATGTAGCTGAAGAAGTTTCTTCAAAAATTTGCATTTCTACAAATCATTAATACTTGTATTTGCTCTATTTGCTGTTCTTTATATGGTGATTGTATTTTGCATGGAAAATAAAGTCTTGCTAAACACATTTTAATTCTTACTTATAATTTTCAGCCTGTCATTTTTGTTATGTAGAACTTTTGCTTTTCCATAGTCAGTGAAAGTACAATATTGTCATTATCATTTTGCATTTATATTGCAGATTTAACATATTTATATTTGTATGTCAAAGGATTCATTAGCAAACTATAAACCTCAAAAGGAACCATATTAAAAATTAACATATTACCAGGTATTAAGAATTAATTAGCTTTGATTTTTAAGCATTTATTTTACTGATAATACTTTTGTAATACAAGGTAATCTGTTAACTTTTTCTGAAAATCTGAAATCCTGTGAAAGTGAAAGCGAAATATGCAACAATTGTATTGACTTCATTTGTATTTCAATCATCTCTTTCCTGAATGTTTCAATCATTTCTAAACCTAGAGACTAAAAGAAAATGCATTAACTCACTGTGTTATATCCAGGATGATATAAATTTTCCAATATTTCCAATAAATGAAGAGATATGGTGGCAAATTACAGTCCATAGACACACAGGCTTAGGGTTAGAGTTCCTAAGTCCTTCTCAAGAGATGTATGAGGTCAAAACTATTTTTATAGTAATAGTAAGATGTCTGCCTTTTTCTTTTGTTGGCATTTGTATAGATATTGAAAAAGCAATGACAGGTGTTGTTATTTTAGCATAACTGCAGTGGCAGCAAATGATATTGGTAGTCTTCGTATTCATTTTCACACTCAAACGTAAAAATCAATGCCTTTGGAAAAGAGTTAAAAAACAATACAACTTTGGAAAAGGGTTTGGCAGTTTCTCATACATGTCTTTAAAAGACCTAGAAATTCCACTGCTCGGATTTTACTCAATAGGAAGGAGAACAAACTTCCATAGAAAGACTTGCTAAAGAATGGTTATACCAGTTTTGTTCATGACAGCTAAAAACTTAAAACATTACCTTTGTCAATCATCAAAATTATACTTGGGTATATTCATGTACTCATTAATACCTGTTTAGTTGCTAAATCATATTTGACTCTTTTGTGACCTCTTGGACTGTAACCTGTCAGGTGCCTCTGTGCATGGGATTTCCCAGGCAAGAATACTGGAGTGGTTTGCCATTTCCTTCTTCAAGGGATCTTCCCAACCCAAGGATCTAACCCATGTCTCCTGTGTTGAAGTTAGATTCTTTACTGATGAGACATCAGGGATGCCACTCATTAATACCAGTCAACAGTAAAGTAAAATGCATCATTGATAAACTCAACAAAATAGATACTTTCAAAAGTATTATGCTGATTATATAATGTATGGCTATATGAAATGTAAAACAGGCAAAACTAATATAGAGTGGATGATTGTAGTGAGAAGACAACAAACTTCAGTCCTTTTACAGATTTCATTTGTGATCACAAGGAAGCATTTTACAATGAATGCAATGGTGAAAACTACGAAAATAAGATACAACCAAATTGTTGTCAACAGATACAAGCAGAGCTCAGAGTTAAGGCCAGAATAGTAGACTCTGCAGTTAGAAGTAGAATGTTCATTGCAGCACTGTTTATAATGGCCAGGACGTGGAAGCAACCTAGATGTCCATCAGCAGATGAATGGATAAGAAAGCTGTGGTACATATATACAATAGAGTATTACTCAGCCATTTAAAAGAATACATTTGAATCAGTTCTCATGAGGTGGATGGAACTGGAGCTGATTATACAGAGTGAAGTAAGCCAGAAAGAAAAACACCAATACAGTATACTAACACATATATATTGAATTTAGAAAGATGGTAACGATAACCCTGTATGCGAGACAGCGAAAGAGACACAGATGTATAGAACAGTCTTTTGGACTCTGTGGGAGAGGGGGGTGGGGATGATTTGGGAGAATGGCATTGAAACATGTATAATATCATATAAGAAACAAATCACTAGTCCAGGTTTGATGCGGGATACAGGAAGCTTGGGGATGGTGCACTGGGATGACCCAGAGGGATGGTATGAGGAGGGAGGTGGGAGGGGGGCTCAGGATGGGGAACATGTGTACACCCATGGCGGATTCATGTTTATGTATGGCAAAACCAATACAATATTGTAAAGTAATTAGCCTCTAATTAAAATAAATAAATTTAAATTAAAAAAAAGAAGTAGAAATCATTTTGTATCCCTCAATTGATAAAGATATTGTATTTCCTAAAAATGGTGAATAATTAAACCACTGTTGTACTTTAAAAACAAAATGTAAAACTCCCTTTAACCTACAAAAAGGCATAAGCAAATAATAACTAATTTTATTCATTTGGCATGTGTAAAAATGGAGTTAATATGAGGGTTGATAACGTAAAAAGGGATTTAAAAAACACACACAGCCAATTATACCATCTCATAAAAACAACTCTTTTGATTCTTCCCTTTTTACTTATTTATATTCCCCTCTAAACTTAAACCCCCTTCATGGAAAACAGCATTGTCATGGCAAAGAGGCTTGTGTAACTCAAGGAAGTCATGAGCCAATCTGTTCAGGGCCACCCAAATTGAATATGTCATGGTGAAGAGCTCTGACAAAACATGGTTCAGTGGAGAAGAAAATGGCAACCCACTCTAGTATTCTTGCCTGGAGAAACCCATCAGTTCAGTTCAGTTTAGTCACCCAGTTGTGTCCAACTCTTTGCGACGCCATGGACTGCAGCATGCCAGACCTCCCTGTCCATCACCAACTCCCAGAGTTTACTCAAATTTATGTCCATGGAGACGGTGATGCTGTCCAACCATCTCATCCTCTGTCATCTCCTTCTCCTCCTGCCTTCAATCTTTCCCAACATCAGGGACTTTTCCTAGGAGTCAGCTCTTCACATCAGGTGGCCAAAGTATTGGAGTTTCAGCTTCAGCATCAGTCCTTCCAATGAACACCCAGGACTGATCTCCTTTAGGATGCACTGGTTGGATCTCCTTGTAGTCCAAGGGACTCTCAAAGGCTTCTCCAAAACCACAGTTCAAAAGCATCAATTCTTTGGCACTCAGCTTTCTTTATAGTCCAACTCTCACATCCATACATGACTACTGGATAAACCATAGCCTTGACTATACGGACCTTGGCGGACAAAATAATGACTCTGCTTTTTAATATGCGGTCTAGGCTGGTCATAAATTTTGCTCCAAGCAGTAAGCGTCTTTATCTTTCATGGCTGCAGTCACCATCTGCAGTGATTTTGGAGCCCAAGAAAACAAAGTCTGCCACTGTTTCTATTGTTTATCCATCTATTTGCAATGCGGTGATGGGACCAGATGCCATGATCTTAGTTTTCTGAATGTTGAGCTTTAAACCAACTTTTTCACTCTCCTCTTTCACATTCATCAAGAGACTCTTTAGTTTTTCTTCACTTTCTGCCATAAGAGAGGTGTCATCTGCATATCTGAGGTTATTGATATTTCTCCTGGCAATCTTGATTCCAGCTTGTGCTTCATCCAGCCAAGCATTTCTCATGATGTATTCTGCAGATAAGTTAAATAAGCAGGGTGACAATATACAGCCTTGATGTACTCCTTTGTTTATTTGGAACCAGTCTGTGGTTCCATGTCCAATTCTAACTGTTGCTTCCTGACCTGCATACAGATTTCTCAAGATGCATGTCAGGTGGTCTGGTATTCCCATCTCTTCCAGAATTTTCCACAGTTTAGTGATCCAAATAGTCAAAAGCTTTGCCATATTCAATAAAGCAGAAATAGATGTTTTTCTGAAATTCTCTTGCCTTTTCGATGATCTGGTGGATGTTGGCAATTTCATCTCTGGTTCCTCTGCCTTTTTTAAAACCAGCTTGAACATCTGGAATTTCATGGTTCACGTATTGCTGAAACCTGGCCTGGGGAATTTTGAGCATTATTAGCACGTGAGATGAGTGCAATTGTGCAGTAGTTTGAGCATTCTTTGGCATTGTCTTTCTTTGGGATGGGAATGAAAACTGACCTTTTCCAGTCCTGTGGCCACTATTGAGTTTTCCAAATTTGCTGACATACTGAGTGTAGCACTTTCACATCATCATCTTTGAGGATTTGAAATTCCAACTGGAATTCCATCACTTCCACTAGCTTTGTTTGTAGTGATGCTTCCTAAGGGCTGCTTGACTTCACATTCCAGGATGTCAATCACTCTAGGTGAGTTATTACCTCATCGTGATTATCTGGGCCGTGAAGATCATTTTTGTACAGTTCTTCTGTGTATTCTTGCCACCTCTTCTTAATATCTTCTGCTTCTGTTAGGTCCATACCATTTCTGTCCTTTATTGAGCCCGACTTTGCATGAAATGTTCCCTTGGTATCTCTAATTTTCTTAACCAGATCTCTAGTCTTTCCCATTCTGTTGTTTTCCTCTATTTCTTTGCATTGATCGCTGAGGAAGGCTTTCTTCTCTTTCCGATAAGAAAGAGATTGGTCTGATGCTATGAAGAGCAATATTCATCTGGAACCTGGATTGTTAGGTCCATGAATCAAGGCAAATTGGAATTGATCAAACAGGAGAAGGCAAGAGTGAACATAGACATTATAGGAATCAGCGAACTAAAATGGACTGGAAATGGGTGAATTTAACTCAGATGACCATTATATCTACTACTGTGGGCAAGAATTCCTTAGAAGAAATTGAGTAGCATCATAGTCAACAAAAGAGTCCGAAATGCAGTACTTGGATTCAGTCTCAAAAATGACAGGATGATCTCTGTTCACTTCCAAGGCAAACCATTCAATATCATGGTAATCCAAGTCTATGCCCCAACCAGTAATGCTGAAGAAACTGAAGTTGAATGGTTCTATGAAGACCTACAAAACCTTTTAGAACTAACACACAAAAAAAGATGTCCTTTTCATAATAGGGGTTTGGAATGCAAAAGTAGGAAGTTAAGAAACACCTGGAGTAACAGGCAAATTTGGCCTTGGAATACAGAATGAAGCAGGGCAAATGTTTATAGAATTTTGCCAAGAGAATGCACTGGTCATAGCAAACACCCTCTTCCAACAACACAGGAGAAGATTCTACACATGGACATCATCAGATGGTCAACATCAAAATCAGATTGATTATATTCTTTGCAGCCAACAATGGAGAAGCTCTAGACAGCAAGCAAAAAAAAAAAAAAAAAAAAGACTGGGAGCTGACTGTGGCTCAGATCATGAATTACTTATGGCCAAATTCAGCCTTAAATTGAAGAAAGTATGGAAAACCACTAGACCATTCAGGTATGGCCTAAATAAAACCCCTTATGATTATACAGTGGAAATGAGAAATAGATTTAAGGGACTAGATCTGATAGAAAGAATGCCTGATGAACTATGGTCGGAGGTTCATGACATTGTACAGGAGACAGGGATGAAGACCATCCACAAGAAAAAGAAATACAAAAAAGCAAAATGGTTGTTTGAGGAGGCCTTACGAATATCTGTGCAAAGAAGAGAAGCAAAAAGCAAAGTAGAAAAGGGGAACCTCATGGACAGTATGAAAAGGCAAAAATATGGTGCCAGAAGATGAGGTCCTCAGGTTGGAAAGTGTCTGATATACCACTGAGGAAAAGCAGAGGGCAATTACTAATTGCTCCAGTAGGAGTTAAGCACCTGGGCCAAAGAGGAAATAACAAATGCTGAGTTGTGGATGTGTCTGGTGGTGGAAATAAAGTCCAATGCTGTGTAAAGAACAATATTTCATAGGAACCAGAATGTCAGGTACATTTATCAAGCTCAATTGAATGTGGTCAAGAAGGAGATGGCAAGAGTGAACATCTATATCTTAGGAATCAGTGAACTAAAATTGTGGGAATGGGTGAATTTAATTCAGATGACCACCATATATACTACTATGGGCAAGAATCCCTTAGAAGAAAGGGTGTAGCCCTCATAGTCAATGAAAAGTCCAAAATTCAGTACTTGGTTGAAATCTCAAAAATGACAGAATGATCTTTGTTTGTTTCCAGGGAAATCATTAAGCATCACAGCAATCCAAGTCAATGCCCCAACCACTGATGTTGAAGAAGCTAAAGTTGAATGGCTCTATGAAGATTTACAACACCTTCTAGAACTAGCACCAAAAAAAGATGTCCTTCTCATCATAGGAAACTTAAATGAAAAGTAGGTAGTGAAGAGATACCTGAGTAAGTATGGCTTTGAGATAGAAACTGAAGCAGGGCAAGGGCTAACTGAGCTTTGTCAAGAGAACACATTGGTTGTAGCAAAAATCAGTTTCCAACAACATAAGAGATGACTCCACACATTAACATCATCAGATGGTCAATACTGAAATCAGATTGATTATATTCTTTGCAGCTGAAGATGGAGAAACTCTATACAGTCAGCAAAAACAAGACCTGGAGCTGACAGTCACGAGCTCCTTATTGAAAAATTCAGGCTTAAACTGAAGAAAATAGGAAAACAACTACATCTTTCAGGTATGAACTAAATCAAATCCCTTATGATTATACAGTGGAGGTCAAGAATAAATTCAAAGGACTAGATCTGATAGACAGAGTGCCTGAAGAAGTATGGATGGAGTTTTGTAACACTGTATAGGGAGGCACTCACCAAAACAGAAATAAATGCAAAAAGGCAAAGTGGTTGTCTGAGGAGGCTTTGCAAATAGCTTAGAAAAGAAGAGAGTTAAAGGCAAGGGTGAAAAGGAAAGTACCCCCCAATTGAATGAAGAGCTTAAAAGAATAGCAACAACAGATAAGAAAGACTAGGACTTCTTAAATGAACAATGCAAAGAAATAGAGGAAGACAGTAGAATGGGAAAGACTAGAGATCATGCAAGAATAGACAAGAAAAAAGACAAAAATTGAAAGGTCATAATAGAACCTCATGAGATTAAGAAGAGGTGGCTAAAATATACAGAAAGACCAGACAAAAAATGGACTTAATGATCCTGATAACTGAGATGGTATGGTGACTCACCTAGAGCTGTATATCCTGGAATGGGAAGTCAAGTGGGCCTTAGGAAGCACCACTATGAACAAAACTAGTGGAGGTGATGGGATTCCAGCTGAGCTATTTAAAATCCTAAAATATGCTGCTGCTAAAATGCTGCACTCAATATGCCTACAAATTTTGAAAACTCATCAGTGGCCTCAGAGCTGGAAAAGGTCAGTTTTCATTTCAATCCCAAAGAAGGGCAATGCCAAAGAATGTTCACCCTACTGTACAATTCTAATCATTTCACATGCTAACAAGCTTATGCTCAAAATCCTTCAGGCAAGGTTTCAGCAGTACATGAACCAAGAACTTCTAGATGTATAAGCTGGGTTTCAAAGAGGTAGAGGAACCAGGGTTCAAATTGTCACCATTTGTTGGACCATGGAAAAAACAAGGGATTCAAGGAAAACATCTACATCTGCTTCACTGACCATGCTAAAGCCTTTAACTATATGGAGCACAACAAAATGGAATATTCTTAAAGAGAGGGGAATACTAGACCACCTTACCTGTCTCCTGAGAAACTTCTATGCAGGTCAAGAAGCAACAGTTAGAATGAGACAAGGAACAACTGACTGGTTCAAAATTGGGAAAGGAGTATGACAAGGTTTTATATTGTCACCCTGCTTGTTTAACTTGATTGTAGTATACATCATGTAAAATGCCAAGCTAGATGAATCACAAGTTGGAATTAAGACTGCTGCTCAAGAAATATTAACAACCTCAGATATAAAGATGATACCACTCTAATGGTAGAAAGTATAGAGGAACTAAGGAGCCTCTCGATGAGGGTGAAAGAGGAGAGTGAAAAAGCTGGCTTGAATCTCTAAACTAAAAAAAAAGAACTATGTTCATGGCCTCCAGTCCCATCATTTAATGGCAATTCAGTTCAGTTCAGTTCATTTGTTCAGTTGTGTCCAACTCTTTGTGACCCCATGAACCGTAGCACGCCAGGCTTCCCTGTCCATCACCAACTCCCAGAGTTCACCCAAACCCATGTCCATGGAGTTGGTGATGCCATCCAACCATCTCATCCTCTGTCGTCCCCTTCTCCTCCTGCCCTCAATCTTTCCCAGCATCAGGATCTTTTCAAATGAGTCAGCTTTTTGCATCAGGTGGCCAAAGTACTGGAGTTTCAGCTTCAACATCAGTTCTTCCAATGAACACCCAGGACTGATCTCCTTTAGGATGAACTGGTTGGATCTCCTTGTAGTCCAAGCAATTAGATTGGGGGAAAAAGTGGAAACAGGGACAGATTTATTTTCTTGGGCTCCAAGTTCACTGTGGACAGTGACAGTAGTGATGAAATTAAAGGACATTGCTCCTTGGAAAGACAGCTCTGACAAATATAGATAGAAAAAGCAGAGCCATCACTGTGACGACAAAGGTCTGTATACTCAAAGCTATCATTTTACCAGTAGTCATATACGGATGTGAGAGCGTGACCATAAAGACATCTGAGCACCAAAGAACTGATGCTTTCAAATTGTGGTGCTGGAGAAAACTTGAGAGTCCCTTGGACTTCAAGGCGATCAAATCAGTCAATCCTAAAGGAAATCAACCCTAAATATTCATTGGAAGGACTCATGTTGAAGCTAAAGCTCTAATACTTTAACCACATGATGCAAAGAACTGACTCATTGGAAAAGATTCTGATGCTGGAAAAGACTGAAGGCAAAGGAAAAGGGAGTGGCAAAGGATGAGATGGTTAGATAGCATCACTGACTAAATGGACATAAATCTGAGCAAACGCCAGGAGTTAGTAGAGGACAGAGGAGCCTGGTGTGCTCCAGTCCATGAGGTCACAAAAAGTTGGATATACTTAGATATTGAACAACAGCAACAACTTACCTCAAAATCCTAATTATACAGAGTATAAATAACTCCAGAAAGAATGAAGAGATGGAGCAAAGGCAAAAATAACACCCAGTTGTGGATGCGACTGGTGATGGAAGCAAAGTCCGATGCTGTAAGAGCAATATTGCATAGGGACCTGGGATGTCAGGTCCATGAATCAAGGCAAACTGGGAGTGGTCAAACAGGAGATGGCAAGAATGAACATAGACATTGTAGGAATCAGCGAACTAAAATGGACTGGAATGGGTGAATTTAACTCAGATGACCATTATATCTACTACAGTGGGCAAGAATTCTGAGAGAGCCATTTCCTAGGCAGGTTAATAGGGAGTCTAGGGGTCCCCAAGGAGAGAGGGGTCTGGAATTCTCAAGGAGGAAGAAAGGACAAACTTTCTTTCTCCACATTCCTTAGGATTATATACCAATAATGTATCCTGCCTAAGGACAGTCTTTGGATTCAACCTTCTGTTATCTTAAAATGTTAATTATGGGAGTAGACCTGGTCTTTACAAGGATGTATCTTGCCTGAGGACAGTGTTATCTTAAAATGTAAATTATGGCAGTAGGTCTGATGAGGTCTTTACAACCTCCAGACATTCTTTGGATTCATTGGAGAGTATATAACTTCATTGTTAACACTAGCAAGCGGGTACTCTTTCTGCCCCCTTCTGATGCCTATGTCAGAAGCTTTCTCTATCTCCTTTATATTTTAATAAAACTTTATTACACAAAAGCTCTGAGCGATCAAGCCTCGTCTCTGGCCCCGGATTGAATTCTTCTCCTCCGGGGGCCAAGAATCCCGGTGTATTCGTGTGATTCAACAACAACCTTTCAATTCCTTAGAAGAAATAGAGTAGCCATGATAGTTAACAAAAGAGTATGAAATGCAGTACTTGGATGCAATCTCAAAAATGACAAAATGATCTCTGTTCATTACCAAGGCAAACCATTTAATATCACAGTAATCCAAGTCTATGCCCAGATCAGTAGGTTGAATAAGATGGTTTTATGAAGACCTACAAGACCTTCTAGAACTAATACACACACACACACACACACACACACACACACAAAGTCCTTTTCATTATAGGGAACTGGAATGCAAAAGTAGGAAGTCAAGAGATATCTGGAGTAACAGGCAAATTTGGCTTTGGAGTACAGAATGAAGCAGGGCAAAGGCTAAGAGAGTTTTGCCAAGAAAATGCACTGGTCATAGCAAACACCCTCTATGGTTCCAAACTATAGTGGAAGTGAGAAATATATTCAAAAGATTATTTTGAATAATATTTTTTGAAAGAGTGCCTGGTGAACTATGGTGGGTTCGTGACATTTTACAGGAGACAGTGACAAGATGACTCCCAAGAAAAAGAAATGGAAAAAGGCAAAATGGTTGTCTGAGGAGGCCCTACAAATAGCTGTGAAAAGAAGAGAAGCAAAAGGCAAAGGAGAAAAGGAAAGATATACCCAATTGAATGCAGAGTTCTAAAGAATAGTAAGGAGAGATAAGAAAGGCTTCCTCAGGGATCAGTGCAAAGAAATAGAGGAAAACAATAGAATGGGAAAGTCTAGTGATCTTTTCAAGAAAATTAAAGATACCAAGGGAACATTTAATGCACAGATGGGCACAATAAAGGACAGAAATGGCATGGACCTAACAGAAGCAGAAGATATTAAGAAGAGGTGGCAAGAACACAGAAGAATTGTACAAAAAAGATCTTCACAACCCAGGTAATCATGATGGTGTGATCACTGACCTAGAGCCAGACATCCTTGAATGTGAAGTCTAGTGGGCTTTAGAAAGCATCACTACAAACAAAGCTAGTGGAGGTGATGGAATTCCGGTTGAGCTATTTCAAATCCTCAAAGATGATGCTGGGAAAGTGCTGCACTCAATATGCCAGGAAATTTGGAAACCCCAGCCATGGCCACAGCACTGGAAAAGGTCAATTTTCATTCCAATCCCAAAGAAAGGCAATTCCAAAGAATGCTCAAACTACTGCACATTTGCACTCATCTCACACACTAGCAAAGAAATGCTCAAAATTCCCCAAGTCAGGCTTCAACTATACGTGAACCATGAAATTCCAGATATTCAAGCTGGATTTGGAAAAGGCAGAGGAACCAGACATCAAATTGCCAACATCCGTTGGATCATTGAAAAAGCTAGAGAGTTCCAGAAAAGCATTTACTTCTGCTTTATCGACTATGCCAAAGTCTTTTACTGTGTGGATCACAACAAAATCTGGAAAATTCTTAAAGACATGGGAATATGTCTTACCTGCCTCCTGAGAAATCTGTATGGACATCAAGAAGCAACAGTTAGAACTGGACATGGAACAACAGATTGGTTCCAAATCAGGGAAGGAGTGCATTAAGCCTGTATGTTGTCTCCCTGCTTATTTAACTTATATGCAGAGTACATCATGAGAAATGATGGACTGGATGAAGCACAAGCTGGAATCAAGATTGCCTTGAGAAATATGAATAATCTCAGATATGAAAATGACACCACCCTTATGGTAGAAAGTGAAGAAGAACTAAAGAGCCTCTTGATGAAAGTAAAAGAGGAGATGAAAAAGTTGGTTTAAAATTCACCATTCAGAAAACTAAGTTCATGTCATCTGGTCCCATCACTTCATAGCAAATAGATGGGGAAACAATGGAAACAGAGAGAGAAATTATTTCCTTGGGCTCCAAAATCACTGCATATGTTGACTGTAGCCATGAAATTAAAAGCCATGAAATAAAACTTGCTCCTTGGAAGAAAAGTTATGACCAACCTAGACCACATATTAAAAAGCAGAGACATTATTTTGCCAACAAAAGTCTGTCTAGTCAAGGCTGTGGTTTTTCCAGTAGTCATATATGGATGTGAAAGTTAGACTATAAAGAAAGCTGAGCACCAAAGAATTGATGCTTTTGAACTGTGGTGTTTGAGAAGACTTGAAAGTCCCCTGGACTGCAAGGATTTCCCATAAATCCATCTTAAAAGAAATCAGTCCTGAATGTTCATTGGAAGGACTGATGTTAAAGCTGAAATTCCAATACTTTGGCCACCTGATGTGAAGAACTGACTCATTTGAGAAGACCCTGATGTTGGGAAAGATTAAAGGCAAGAGGAGAAGGGGACAACAGAGGATGAGATAGTTGGATGGCATCACCGACTCAATGGATGTGAGTTTGAGTAAACTCTGGGAGTTTGTGATGGACAGGGAGGCCTAGTGTGCTTCAGTCCATGGGGTCACAAAGAGTCGGACATGACTGAGTGACTGAACTGAGCTGAATTGAAGAGGGGATCAATATTGTTTATATGTTAATCCCAATTTTCTAATTCATCCCAACCCACTCTTGATATTCATACATTAGTTCTCTATGTTTGTGTGTCTACCTTTGCTTTGCAATTAAGATAATCTATACCATTTTTCTGCTCAACATTAAGAAAACAAAGATCATGGCATCTGGTCCCATCACTTCATGGGAAATAGATGGGGAAACAGTGGAAACAGTGTCAGACTTTATTTTTGGGGCTCCAAAATCACTGTAGATGGTGATTGCAGCCATGAAATTAAAAGATGCTTACTCCTTGGAAGGAAAGTTATGACCAACCTAGATAGCATATTCAAAAGCAGAGACATTACTTTGCCAACAAAGGTCTGTCTAGTCAAGGCTATGGTTTTTCCTGTCATCATGTATGGATGTGAGAGTTGGACTGTGAAGAAAGTTGAGCATCGAAGAATTGATGCTTTGAACGGTGGTGTTGGAGAAGACTCTTGAGAGTCCCTTGGACTGCAAGGAGATCCAACCAGTCCATTCTAAAGGAGATCAGCCCTGGGTGTTCTTTGGAAGGAAAGATGCTAAAGCTGAAACTCCAGTACTTTGGTCACCTGATGTGAAGAGTTGACTCAATGGAAAAGACACTGATGCTGGGAGGGATTGGGGGCAGGAGGAAAAGGGGATGAGAGAGGATAAGATGGCTGGATGGCATCACTGACTGGATGGACATGAGTTTGAGTGAATTCCGGGAGTTGGTGATGGACAGGGAGGCCTGGCGTGCTGCGATTCATGGGGTCGCAAAGAGTCAGACACAACTGAGCGACTGAACTGAACTTATACCATTTTTCTAGAGTCCATATTTATGTGCTAATATCTGTTATTTGTTTTTCAGTAACACTTTTATTTCAGTATCATTCTACCAAACATTTTATTTAGCAATGTATTTTATGAGAATTATAAAAACACACCTCCACAATAAATATACTGTGGCAATAGAAAATGTTTTATCTACTTGATATTTTTGATATTCATGTATTAGAAGCAATACTAGGGCTCAATACATTGGAAATACTGTAATTGATTTTCTATCTGCTTTCATATGATAAAATTCAAAATACAGTTTATTTTACAACTATGTTGTACGCCTAGCTAAACTTAAGGTAGATTCTCACCACCAATGTATTATTTTTGGGTAAGGTTATTTTGCCCTGAATTCAAATGGTAATTTTTTCTGTACTTCCTTTTACTTTATTTTTTAATGAAAGTCATGCATCATTGCTTTAAATGAAGTAAAGCACTGGATAAAATAGAACATTGCTATTAACCTCTAACATTAGTGTGTAGGGAGGCAGAGACAAGTTAAATAACTCAGGGATAAAATACCCTCAGTGAAATTACCTAAGCCTTTTTGACCCTGGCACATTAACATAGGGTAATAAACTTGAGTCTATTTTCAAATAGGAATAAAATCATTATCAATAATCAATTGTATCCATTTTGTAGCTTATGAGGTGACTGGTTTTTTAAGATAGGGTCATCATTTGATGTTTGACTTTTGTAAAATGATGCAGCTTTACTGCTATAAAAGCAGACTTAGATGTCTGTCCCACACTGCATGAGATTTAGATTATGCAAGATTAAGCCAAGCATTTAGTTCTTTTAAAAGGCCTGCTTTGTGCTTCAGTCTATGCCATTCCAAGCATTACTTCTGGTTGTACTACATATTTTTACATAAGTTTAGGAAGATCTGCAATAAAATTTTATTTCCTAGATAACATATAAAAGGTGATATGCCAGAATCTAAATTTACGCTATTTTAATTTAATTTCTTTATTTTGATGCATAGTCAGATGTGTTATCCATTACGCTATTGGACCCTGCTCTTTATTTTGGCATCACTGCACAGCGTGTGGGGTTGTAGTTCCCCTTGATCTACTGAACCCAGTGCAAAGTCTGAGTCCTGACCACTGACAGCAGGGGAATTCCTGCCAGAATCTAATTTTAGTTGTTTAATATATCTATGTTCTATATAAGATTAAAATTTATTTTGTGGCAAAATTAATTTTGCTGTTAAGTTAGAAATTTGTTTTCTCTTTCTCCCCTAATTTTGTTTGACAGTTTATACCTCCTAGTCTTGTTTCTATGTAAAGAATTTAAAGTATATTTGAAGTATATATGAATTCAAACAAAGAGAAACTAACATACTATCGAGAAGTCTTAATTTAAATAATGATAGCTGAATGTGAGCTTTATAGGAATACTGGAAGTTTCTAAGAAAAGATGCTTGAGATATCCAGTATATATTTTTTCTATCTAAAAATGCATTTTGAAATAGTGAATACTTTCAAAATTATTTGGAAAGAAGAGGTACTAATGTTAAATGAAGTTAAGCAAAAATTTTCACTAAATCTGAATTCACAAGCATATCTTTTTTGGGCTTCTCCTATGGAACCATGGCCCTAACCTAGAGAGTTAAGATACATACTCTTAAATCATGAACATGAAGATGTTGCCAAATAAGTGCTGGATTCCTTTTTGGAATTAACAAGAAATTTCATCAATACATTTTCATTTGCATTTACAAACCCATTTATGATCATTTTAAAGTCTTATTATTATCATTTAATATTTAATGGAATGTGAAATTAAAAAGAAATGCAAAAAGGCAAAATGGTTGTCTGAGGAGGCCCTACAAATAGCTGTGAAAAGAAGAAAGCAAAAGGCAAAGGAGAAAAGGAAAGATACACCCATTTCAATGCAGAGTTAGAAAGAATAGCAAGGAGAGATAAGAAAGCCTTCTTCAGGGATCAGTGCAAAGAAATAGAGGAAAACAATAGAATGGAAAAGTCTAGTGATCTCTTCAAGAAAATTAGAGATACCAAGGGAACACTTAGTGCAAAGATGGGCACAATAAAGGACAGAAATGGCATGGACCTAACAGAAGCAGATGATATTAAGAAGAGGTGGCAAGAACACAGAAGAACTGTACAAAAAAGATCTTCACAACCCAGGTAATCACGATGGTGTGATCACCAACCTAGAGCCAGACATCCTGGAATGTGAAGTCAAGTGGGCTTTAGGAAGCATCACTATGAACAAAGCTAGTGGAGATGATGGAATTCCAGTTGAGCTATTTCAATTCCTACAAGATGATGCTGTGAAAGTGCTACAATCATATGCCAGGAAATTTGGAAACATCAGCCGTGGCTGCAGCAATGGAAAAGGTCAGTTTTCATTCCAATCCCTAAGAAAGGCAATGCTAAAGAACGCTCAAATTACCGTACAATTGCACTAATCTCACACGCTAGTAAAGTAATGCTCAAAATTCTCCAAGCCAGGCTTTGTTGAAGTATGTGAACCATGAACTTCCAGATGTTCAATCTGGTTTTAGAAAAGATAAAGGAACCTGTGATAAAACTGCCAACATCCAATGGATCATTGAAAAAGCTAGAGAGTTCCAAAAAGCATCTTCTTCTGCTTTATTGACTACACCAAATCCTTTGACTATGTGGATCACAACAAACTCGGGAAAATTCTGAAAGAGATGGGAATACCAGACCACCTGACCTGCCTCTTGAGAAATCTGTATGCAGGTCAGGAAGCAACAGTTAGAACTGGACATGGAACAACAAACACAGTGGTTCCAAATAGGAAAAGAAGTATGTCAAGGCTGTATACTGTCACCCTGCCTATGTAAGTTATATGAAGAGTACATCATGAGAAACACTGGGCTGGATGAAGTACAAGCTGGAATCAAAATTGCCAGGAGAAATATCAATAACCTCAGATATGTAGATGACACCACACTTATGGAAGAAAGCAAAGAACTAAAGTGCCTCTTGATGGAAGAGTAGAGGGAAAAAGTTAGCTTGATGGTCATATTCAGAAAACGAAGATCATGTCATCTGGTCCCATCATTTCATGGCAAATAGATGGGGAGACAGTGGAAACACTGACAGACTCTTAATTTGCGGGCTCCAAAATCACTGCAGATGGTGAGTGCAGCCATGAGTAAAAAGATGCTTGTGCTTTGGAAGAAAAGTCATGACCAAACTAGACAGCATATTAAAAAGCAACATTACTTTGTTAACAAAGGTCCATCTAGTCAAGGCTATGGTTTTTCCAGTGGTCATGTATGTATGTGAGAGTTGGATTATAAATAAAGCTGAGCACCAAAGGATTGATGCTTTTGAACCGTGGTGTTGGAGAAGCCTCTTGAGAGTCCCTTGGACAGTAAGGAGATCCAACCAATCCATCCTAAAGATCAAACCTGGGTGTTCATTGGAAGCACTGATGCTAAAGCTGAAACTCCAGTACTTGTCCAACTGGTGGGAAGAACTGACTCCTTGGAAAAGACCCTGATGCTGGAAAAGATTGAAGGCAGGAGGAGAAGGGGATGACAGACGATGAGATGGCTGGATAGCATCACCAAGTCCGTAGACATGAGTTTGAGTAAACTCCAGGAGTTGGCAATTGACAGGGAGGCCTAGGGGGTCGCAAAGAGTTGGACACGACTGAGTAACTGAACTGACTGAACTGAAATTAAAAAAAAAAAAAAAAAGACAAAAATGTCCTATAACTAGTTACACATCTGTGTGGGCATTCCAACAGTCTAATTTTCCAACTTGTTATATTTTGCCCATTCACAGGGCTTGTCAAAAAGTTAAAAAACAATTGATGTAGGTATATCAGTATCTATATATAAAATGTTTCTTTGATGAAAATAATAACATTAACAGCATATTAATACAACTTCTAATAAATATAGAAAACTTAAGTATTTCCTTTCAGGAAGACAATGAGAGTTAACATAAAGTGAGGAAGTTTCCCCATGGTCAAAAATTAGTTTACAAGCTAATTCTAGAAATTATAAAGATCAAGCATACCTGAAGCAAAAGGAACCATAGTAAAACAATCTATCATAGAAACAATGCTGACCTCCATGCCCATTAGCTTTGCTCACATATGAGAATAACTGACTTAGATTTAAGGGCAAGGTGGCCGAAGGATAGGTTTTAGCTGTTTTATATTAATATGGCCCAAAGGTGAAAGCATATTTCAAAACTGTGCTTGTCATTTTGAAGTATGGCTGCCACAGGGAAGAAGGTGCACACACACACACAGGAAAAATAAAAGCAAATTTCATTAGGCCAGGACTTCCACTGATAAAAAAAAAAAAAAAAAAAGGCCAAAAGTCACATTGTAAAATCATGGAAGAGTCACAAGAAATAAACCCTTTTTCAATTTCATGCTTCAGTTCAGTTCAGTTCAGTCACTCAGTTGTGTCTAACTCTGTGACACCATGGACTGCAGCACGCTAGGCTTCCCTGTCCATTGCCAAGTCTTGGAGTTTACTCAAACTCATGTCCATTGACTTGGTGATGCCATCCAGCCATCTCATCCTCTGTCATCCCGTTCTCCTCTCACCCTCAATCTTTCCCAGCATCAGGGTCTTTTCAAATGAGTCAGCTCTTCACATCGGGTGGCCAAAGTATTGGAGCTTCAGCTTCAACATCTGTCCTTCCAATGAACACCCAGGAATGATCTCCTTTAGAATGGACTGGTTGGATCACCTTGAGGTTCAAGGGCCTCTCAAGAGTCTTCTCCAACACCACAGTTCAAAAGCATCAATTCTTCTCTGCTCAGCTTTCTTTATACTCCAACTCTCACATCCATACATGACTACTGGAAGAATCATAGCTTTGACTGGACAGACCTTTGTTGGCAAAGTAATGTCTCTGCTTTTTAATAAGCTGTCCAGATTGGTCATAAATTTTCTTCCAAAGTGCAAGCATCTTTTAATTTCATGGCTGCAATCACCATCTGCAGTGATTTTGGAGCCCCCAAAAATAAAGTCAGCCAGTTTCCACTGTCACCCCATATATTTACCCTGAAGTGATGGGACTAGATGCCATGATCTTAGTTTTCTGAATGTTGAGCTTTAAGCCAACTTTTTCACTCTCCTTTTCATTTCATCAAAAGGCTCTTTAGTTCTTCTCCACTTTGCGCCATAAGTGTGATGTCATCTGCATATCTGAGGTTATCGATATTTCTCCCCAAAATCTTGATTTCAGCTTGTGCTTCATCCAGCCCAGCATTTCTCATGATGTACTCTTCATATAACTTAAATAAGTAGGGTGACAATATACAGCTTTGACGGACTCCTTTTCCTATTTGGAACCAGTGTGTTGTTCCATGTCCAGTTCTAACTGTTGCTTCCTGACCTGCTTACAGGTTTCTCAAGAGGCCTGTCAGGTGGTCTGGTATTCCCATCTCTTTCAGAATTTTCCACAGTTTATTGTGATCTACACAGTCAAAAGCTTTACCATAGTCAATAAAGCAGAAATAGATATTTTTCTGGAACTCTTTTGCTTTTTCAATTATCCAGCAGATATTGCCAATTTAATCCCTGGTTCATCTGCCTTTCCTAAAACCAGCTTGAACATCTAGAAGTTCATGGTTCACGTACTGTTGAAGCCTGGCTTGGAGAATTTTGAGCATTTCTTTACTAGCGTGTGAGATGAGTGCAGTTGCGCAGTAGTTTGAGCATTCTTTGGCATTGCCTTTCTTTGGGATTGGAATGAAAATTGACCTTTTCCAGGGCTGTAGCCCCTGCTGAGTTTTCCAAATTTGCTGGCATATTGAGTGCAGCACTTTCACAGCATCATGTTTTAGGATTTGAAATAGCTCAACTGGTATTCCATCACCTCCACTAGCTTTGTTCATAGTGATGCTTCCTAAGGCCCACTTAACTTCACATTCCAGGATGTCTGGCTTAGGTGAGTGATTAGACCATCATGATTATCTGGGTCATGAAGATCTTTTTTGTACGGTTCTTCTGTGTATTCTTGCTACCTATTCTTAATATCTTCTGCTTCTGTTAGGTCCATATCATTTCTGTCCTTTATTGATCCCATCTTTGCATGAAATGTTCCCTGTCCTGACTGGTAATGCTGAAGAATCTGAAGTTGAATGGTTCTATGAAGACCTACAAAACCTTTTAGAACTAAAATCCCCAAAAATGTCCTTTTCATTATTGGGGACTGGAATGTAATAGTAGGAAACCAAGAAACACCTGGGTAATAGGCAAATTTGGCTTTGGAATACAAAATTAAGCAGGGCAGAGGTTCATAGAGTTTTGCCAAGAAAATGCACTGGTCATAGCAAACACCCTCTTCCAACAACACAAGAGAAGACTCTACACATGGACATCACCAGATGGTCAACAGCAAAATGAGACTAATTATATTCTTTGCAGCCAACGATGGAGAAGCTCTATACAGTCAGCAAAAACAAGACCAGGAACTGACTGTGGCTCAGATCATGAGCTCCTTATTGCCAAATTCAGACTTAAATTGAAGAAAGTAGGGAAAACCACTAGACCATTCAGGTATGACCTAAATCAAATCCCTTACTATTATATAGTAGGAGTGAGAAATAGATTTAAGGGACTAGACCTGATAGACAGAATGCCTGATGAACTATGGTTGGAGGTTCGTGACATTGTACAGGAGACAGGGATCAAGACCATCCCCAAGAAAAAGAAATGAAAAAAAGCGAAATGGCTGTCTGGGGAGTCCTTCCAAATATCTGTGCAAAGAAGAGAAGCCAAAAGCAAAGAAGAAAAGGAAAGATATAAGCATCTGAATGAAGAGTTCCTAAGAATAGCAAAGAGAAATAAGAAAGCCTTCATCAGTGATCATTGCAAAGAAATAGAGGAAACCAGTAGCATGGGAAAGATTAGAGATCTTTTCAAGAAAATTAGAGATACCAAGGGAACATTTCATGCAAAGATGGGCTCAATAAAGGATGGAAGTTTCATGCTAGAAAGGCTAAAATACAGTGGAACTTGGCAGTAATTTGAAAAATATTACCAAATGGCAATGGTGTTATGTGATTTCAAGTTATTTAAACCCTACTGTTAGAAATGCTACCACAGATGATAATTATTAAGCAAACACACTTTATCTCTATTTATGTCTCTATTCCTGTTATTATTTTTTAAAAAATATTTTCATAATCTTGTTGAGCAGAGACCCATGTAGATAGTCTCACCACAAATTAGTAGATGAGATGAGATAATGTGTGCTACACCTTTCTAAACCAAGTGACATTAAAATTAATTAAAAGCTTAGATAATGTATGACCTATCAAAAACTAAAGTAAATTTTAATGAGCTGATGATAGAATGGTTATTGGGAGTGTTTGCTCAATTACTTTAAAGAAGAAGATGAGACTAAATATAATACCTGATTACAAACACTCTCAGAGCATTATTAATTAGATACACGGCCTTAAAAACACCTTTTCGTAAATTTAGTTTATGTTTTGAAATGAAAAAATAAGTGATACAAACTTTATCCGTATATAATTTTTGGTTATTAGAGTTGCTAATTTTCCTTGGCTTATATTTTTGGCATTATCATATAATCAAAACATGAAAGGATGTATCCCAAGAGATTGTTTGGTATCTTCTTAAATGTATGCAGTAGCTAAGACTTTCTTTTCTTCTTAGTATTATTATTTTATGGCTTGATTTTCATAATAAGGTCTTTCATCATTATGATTAAACTTCGACTGTTTATTCTCCTTTCAGTTCAGTTCAGTCTCTCAGTCGTGTCTGACTTTTTGTGACCCCATGAATCGCAGCATGCCAGGCCTTTATTCTCCTTTAAGAATGCAATATTTCTTACATCATATGTAAATCTAAGTAGCAGCTCAATATCATCCTTCTTTAAGTACTTGGAATAATGGTCATTTAAGAATTTCATACTTGTTTTTACTTAAAATGATTTTATGTTCATATCATACTAAAACTATAAGTTAAGCATGCATTCCTCTAAACACATTGCATTTAATAAAACAGGTTTTTGGAATTTATTATTCTAATATAGCTTTCTCAGATATATCAATTTAAAAGTAACAGATATCTTTTTAAAGATATTGAGAAAAAAATTTAAATATTGATAGATTACTAGCTTAATTTCCACATAGTAACATATTTCACTGTAATAAATCTACATGTAAAACATTTTTATGATAACTTTGAAAAAGCTAAATTGTATTATGTTCACATTACATGGTGATGAAATATAGAATAGTTACTCCTGTTATATAATATTGTACTAATGTTTGTGGACCTTCAACATTTAGAAAATGTCATGTTCTTTTCTCTATTATTCCATGTAATAGTAATTCACATAAAATTTAATTTCAGCATGGTCATTATTTCCATGTATAAGTATGGCCTTGTGAGATCTCTCACAGAAATTGTTAGCACCAATAAAATCATCTCTGAGATAACCTTTATTGGTGCTAACAATATCCTTTTATTGGGAAAGTTCAGGTTCTAGCCATGTAGTCCACGGACAGATGGCACCTTCACCCTGCAATCTTTTGATCTTTTTGACATATCTCCCATAAAATAAATATATACAGTGGTAACATACAAAAAAATGATCCACTGATGGGCACATTATCCACCAGCTCTTCCTGAAATTTCTCTGTCTCAATTAATGACAACTCCATTCAGTCAGCTGCCTGGTAGAAAAAACTTAGGATGATCTCTGATACCAGTCCATCAGCAAATTTTATTAGCTATACCTTCAAAGTACACTTAGTAGTTGACTATTTTTCTCCATTCCACTTTGAACACCCTGGTTCATTTTTTCAAGCCTGAATTATTATAATAGCCTCATTATTGGTTTTTCTGACTAAGCCTCCATTCTCTCCTCTCCTTCACCAAAACAGTCATGGTTTTTCTCAACACTGAAGCCATCAATGATTCTGACAAATCACCCATATGATGTCTCTTATAAAACCCATAATGGTTTTCCATCTTATTCAGAGGAAAAGTCAAAGTTCCCACTTAACTTTGTTAAGGTAAGCCAAAGTCCTAACTTCCTGTCTGTATTCTTCTCCTAACACTTAGCCTCCTAACCTTCCCATTTTATTTCCATTAGCTCTTGTTTATTAATCATTTTAGGCATATCCTTTCCCTTGCCATTTCTTTAGTGGAATGCTCTTTCCCCAGGTATCCCTTACTTGCTTCAGACCACCATATCTAATTTAAACCTCTCTCAGTTCTGTTTCATATTTTCTGCTGTATTATTATAAAATTTAATAAGAATATTAAATTTTATTATTATAAAACAACATTATTTAACATATAGCTCATCTGTTTATCTTATTATCTTATATCTCTAATGTGTAAGGTTTAAGCACACAGATGATTTTGTCTGATTTGGCATTGCTGTATCTCCAGAACCTGGAACTGTGCCTAGTACATAGTAGATGCTCAATAAATCCATCTGAATGAATACATACATGAAGTCTCTTAAAGCTTTTATATTGTGATTGCCTGGACATATGTTGTGAGTGTAGGAAGGTAAAAAAAACTGATATAGGAGTACTGATTCTCTTCCCCTTAAAGTGCATGAAAGTATCTAAGAGATCAGCATCATACTTTAGAAAATTTGACCTCTTTTAGAAAGGGATGTGGCTAGTATATATCTTCTAAATTAGTGAAAAAGTTCAACTGAGTTGCAGAATGAACGGATTAGCAAAGGAAGTCACAGATACAAACAGAAGGCTCTTCTATAACTGCTCCTGACAGTTTGGATAACTGCTAATGGTGGCCAGTCACCTCAAAACTGACCTTGGAAAACTGCCAATCCTTCCTCTACTTTCACCACTCATCCTTCAAGGGATCGTGGCCAAAATCACTAGTGCCCTATGTGATGCATGAGATACTCTGCCAGTCCAGTCATTTATTAATAGTAAATTTCAGATGAATGTACTACATGCTGCATATATAATAAAGGGTTTATGTAGGGGTCAATGGGGATTTATAAGCAGATATGGAGCAGAGAGCTTGCTGTCCCCTGAATACTTGTTATTCCATAACACAGGCTGCACACAGATGATCTGTATTAGTATGGTGAAAGTTCCAGCAAGGAGGGAACTACTAGAATCAGCAGGCTAGACATAATACCCAAAGCACATCAAACCCACTTCTATACCATACATCCCCTAGGACCACCCAGATTTGTCACGTGGTAGTCTCATCCTCTGTCCTTAGAGGGCTCATTTAATATAAGTTTCTATATCAGTTCTGACTGATTCCAGGTAGAGTGGATTCCACAGTAGTTTCTGCCAACAGCACAGCTGTAGAAAGTTATTTAGGTCAGTTGGTTAAATTTTTAACAGAAAAAGAGAATGGTTTACTTCCTCTATTCCTTATGCACCTACCAGTGTTGGGTATGTTCACACCCAGTAAACTGAAGTCATATCTTTTTGAAGATGAGAGAGTCCATTTATCCACATTCCAAAATAAGTTTCACAGGGACCCAAGGGTTACCATGTTGTTATTATATGTGACATCTGGGCAGGAGGGAGACGATGATGGCCAGAAGACATTCGGAGACAAAGTCAGTATCTATGTTCATGTCTGCCCCGGTAGCCTTTATAAACATTCACTTAGGTCAAATCAAATATTATCCATTCATTCACAGATATCAGGACAGGGAGAGACAAGGAAGAGCACACTATTATAAAAATGATAAAAGAATCACTTTCCTTCTCATCACTTAAGGTAAAGAGATAAGTGAAATAAGAAGTTTGCCTTTGGAGTAATGTTTTTTTTTTTTTTTTGCAATATACAGGCAAAAATTGCCTTGATTCTACTTTTTCTTTTCTTCCCACCTCCCAACTGATGGGAAATTAACAAAAGCTGGTTATCCTTCTGAAAGTGGAAAGTAGAGATAGCCAAATAAACAACTTTTTAAAAGTAAGGCATTGACTGAATTATATATCCACCCTCCACTAAGTCAGAGTCTTGTGGTCATAGAGAACTGAGTTGACTGACCAGTGGACAGTCTTTATTTTCCCCAACGTCTTACTATTTGGTATACTCAAATACCCATAGAAGCAGTGCATATCTAGGAAAATAGTAAAGCTTGACCTCTATGGGTGCAATTTCATATTTATACACAAATAAATTAAAACTTCTTTTTTTTAATTTTTTTTTTTAAATTGAAACTTCTAAAACCAGTTGCAGTGTTTAGGTTTTATAAGGAATTAATATAACATATAGAAACTCAATCTCCAAGCCAGGCTTCAGCAATACATGAACCGTGAAATTCCAGATGTTCATGTGGGTTTTAGAAAAGGCAGAGGAACCAGAGATCAAATGGCCAACATCCATTGGATCATCAAAAAAGCAAGAGAATTCCAGAAAAACATCTATTTCTGCTTTATTGACTATGTCAAAGCCTTGGGCTGTGTGGATCACAATAAACTGTGGAAAATTATGAGAGAGATGGGAATACCAGATCACCTGACCTGCCTCCTGAGAAATCTGTATGCAGGTCATGAAGCATCAGTTAGAACTGGGCATGGAACAACAGACTGGTTCCAAATAGGAAAAGGAGTACGTCAAGGCTGTATAATGTCATCCTACATATTTAACGTATATGCAGAGTACATCATGAGAAATGCTGGACTGGAAGAAGCATAAGCTGGAATCAAGACTGCCAGGAGAAATATCAATAACCTCAGATATGCAGATGATACCACCCTTAAGGCAGACAGTGAAGAGGAATTAAAGAGCCTCTTGATGAAAGTGAAAGAGGAGAGTGAAAAAGTTGGCTTAAAGCTCAACATTCAGAAAACTAAGATCATGGCATCTGGTCCCATCACTTCATGGGAAATAGATGGGGAAACAGTGGAAACAGTGGCTGACTTTATCTGGGCTCCAAAATCACTGCAGATGGTAATTGCAGCCATGAAATGAAAAGACACTTACTCCTTGGAAGGAAAGTTATGACCAACCTAGACAGCATATTAAAATGCAGAGACATTACTTTGCCAACAAAGGTCCGTCTAGTCAAGGTTATGGTTTTTCCAGTAGTCATGTATGGATGTGAGAGTTGGAGTATAAAGAAAGCTGAGCGGAGAAGAATTGATGCTTTTGAACTGTGGTGTTGGAAGAGACTCTTGAGAGTCCCTTGGACTGCAAGGAGATCCAACCAGTCCATCCTAAAGGAGATCAGTCCTGGGTGTTCATTGGAAGGACTGATGCTAAAGCTGAAACTCCAATACTTTGGCCACCTGATGCGAAGGGCTGACTCATTGGAAAAGACCCTGATGCTGGGAAAGATTGAGGGCAGGAGGAGAAGGGGACAACAGAGGATGAGATGGTTGGATGGCATCACTGACTTGACGGACACTCTGGGTGGACTCCAGGAGTTGGTGATGGACAGGGAGGCCTGGTGTGCTGCAGTTCATGGGGTCGCAAAGAGTCGGACATGACTGAGTGACTGAACTGAACTGAACTGAATAGAAGCTCAAAAACATTCTGTTGTGTCAATGGATCTTTTCATTTATTTTGCAAAAATTTTGATCATGACGCGTCCAAATATGATATACTTAGTAGCACTATGTCACTTATGGTTTTATTTGATGGGTAAGCAGCATATTATGCTGGTTACCTATACCAAAAACATACAAGTCAAATAGCAGTACATTAGGCTTTTACTAGTATAGGCATACAGTACTTGTTTTATTGTACTTTGCAGGTAATGAGGTTTTTTTACACACCTGCAGAAGGTGTGTAGCAAGACTGCCTAAAGCAAATCTATAAAACCACCATTTTTCTAACAACATTTGCTCACTTCATGTCTCTGTGTCAAATGTTGGTGATTCCTGCAACATTTCAAATGTTTTCATCATTATTATATTTTTTATAGTAATATGTGATGAGTTACCATTGATGTTACTATGAAAATATTTTGAGGGCAAACTACATCCATACAGAGAACTTAACTTTGTATATTGTGTGTGTTCTGATTGCTTCAATGGTTGTCCATTTCCCTATCTCTCTCTTTCCTTGGACCTCCCTATTCTCTGAAACACTACACTATTGAAATTAGCCAATTAATAACCCTACTGCTGCTGCTGCTGCTAAGTCGCTTCAGTCGTGTCCGACTCTCTGTGACCCCACAGATGGCAGCCCACCAGGCTCCCCCATCCCCGGATTCTCCAGGCAAGAACATTGGAGTGGGTTGCCATTTCCTTCTCCAATGCATGAAAGTGAAACGTGAAAGTAAAGTTGCTCAGTCGTGTCTGACTCCTCGAGACCCTATGGACTGTGGCCCACTAGGCTCCTCTGTCCGTGGGATTTTCCAGGCAAGAGTACTGGAGTGGGGTGCCATTGCCTTACAATGATCTTTAATTGTTTGAGTGAAAGGAAAAGTTTACTTCTCTCACTTTAAGCCAAAAGTTAGAAATGTTTAGTGAAGAAGACATGTTAAAAGCCTAAATAGACCAAAATCTAGGTTTCTTGTGCTAAACAGCCAACTTGTTAATGCAAAGGAAATAGTTTTGAAGAAAATAAAAGTGAACACATGAATGATGAGTAAGTGAAACAGCCTTATTGCTGATATGGAGAAGTTTCACTGATCCAGAAAAAAGATCAAACCAGGCACAACATTTCTGTAAATCAAAATCCAATACAGAGAAGGCCCTAACTCTCTTCAATTCTGTGAAGTCTGAGAGAAATGAGGAAATTGCAGGAAAAATGTTTCAAGTAGCAGAGGTTAGTTCATAAAGTTGAAAGAAAGATAGCATCTCCATAACCTAAAAGGATATAAGGCAAAACAGCAAGTACTGATGCAGAAACTGCAGCAAATTTTAGAGAAGATCTAACTAAGATAATTAATGAAGGTTCAGTTCAGTTCAGTCACTCAGTCATGTCCGACTCTTTGCGACCCCATGAATCGCAGCACGCCAGGCCTCCCTATCCATCACCAACTCCTGGAGTCCACCCAAACCCTTGTCCATCAAGTTGGTGATGCCATCCAGCCATCTCATCCTCTGTTGTCCCCTTCTCCTCCTGCCCCCAATCCCTCCCAGCATCAGAGTATTTTCCAATGAGTCAACTCTTCGCATCAGGTGGCCAAATATTGGAGTTTCAGCTTTAGCATCAGTCCTTCCAATGAACACCCAGGACTGATCTCCTTTAGAATGGATTGGTTGGATCTCTTTGCAGTCCAAGGGACTCTCAAAGAGTCTTCTCTAACACCACAGTCCAAAGCATTAATTCTTCAGCGCTCAGCTTTCTTTACAGTCCAACTCTCACATCCATACATGACCACTGGAAAAACCATAGCCTTGACTAGATGGACCTTTGTTGGCAAAGTAGTGTCTCTGCTTTTTAATATGCTGTCTATATTGGTCATAACTTTCCTTCCAAGGAGTAAGCATCTTTTAATTTCATGGCTGCAGTCACCATCTGCAGTGATTTTGGAGCCCCCAAAAATGAAGTCTGATACTGTTTCCACTGTTTCCCCATCTATTTGCCA
Source organism: Bos indicus x Bos taurus (assembly GCF_003369695.1). Lineage (NCBI taxonomy): Eukaryota > Metazoa > Chordata > Mammalia > Artiodactyla > Bovidae > Bos > Bos indicus x Bos taurus. The sequence continues at coordinate 24,722,085 of NC_040082.1, forward strand.
TGAAGTGATGGGACCAGATGCCATGATCTTCGTTTTCTGAATGTTGAGCTTTAAGCCAACTTTTTCACTCTCCTCTATCACTTGCATCAAGAGGCTTTTGAGTTCCTCTTCACTTTCTGCCATAAGGGTGGTGTCACCTGCATATCTGAGGTTATGGATATATTTCCTGGAAATCTTGACTCCAGCTTGTGCTTCCTCCAGCCCGGCATTTCTCATGATGTACTCTGCATAGAAGTTAAATAAACAGGGTCACAATATACAGCCTTGACATACTCCTTTTCCTATTTGGAACCAGTCTGTCGTTCCATGTCCAGTTCTAACTGTTGCTTCCTGACCTGCATATAGATTTCTCATGAAGCAGATCAGGTGGTATGGTATTCCCATCTCTTTCAGAATTTTAGTTACATTAAAAAAAAAAAAAATGTTCAATTTGGACAAAATAGCCTCCTATTGGAAGAAGATGGGATTTAGGACTTTCACAGAGAGGAGAAGTCAATGCTTGGCTTTAATACTTCAAACAACAGGTTAACTCTTGTTAGGGGTTAGTGTAGCTAGTGACTTTAAGTTGAAATCAGTGCTCATCTACCATTCTGAAAATTCTAGGGCTCTTAAGAATTACACTAAATACACTCTGCCAGTACTCTATAAATGGAACAATAAAGCCTGGATGACAGCATATCTGTTTATAACATGGCTTGTTGAATATCTTAATACCACTGTTGAGATTACTGCTCAGAAAAAAAAAATCCTGTCAAAATATTACTGCTTGTTGACAATGTGCTTGGACACTCAATAGCACTGACATTAATGATGTTTTCATGCCTGACAACACAACATCTATTCTGCACCCCATGTATCAAGGAGTAATTTTGATTTTCAAGTATTATATAAAATATGAAAATTGTAAGGCTATAGCTGTTATATGATTCCTCTGATTAATCTGGAAAGTAAATTGAAAAACTTCTGGAAAGGCCTCACCATTCTAGATTCCATTAAGAATTTATGTGATTCATGAGAAGGGGCCAAATGTCAACATTAAAAGGAGTTTGGAAGAAGTTAATCCCAATCCTCGTGGCTGATTTTTAGGAGCTCAAAACTTCAGTGGAGGAAGTACCTTTCGGATGTGGTAGAAATAGCAAGCAAAATAAAATTGGGAGTGGAGCCTGAAGATGTAATTAAATTGCAGCAATCTCATGATAAAACATTTACTGTTGTCTCTTATGGATGAGCAAGAAAGTGGCTTCTTGAGATGGAATTTACTTTGAGTGAAGATGGTGTGAAGACTGTTGAAATGATAAGAAAGGATTTACATTATTACAAGAACTTAGTTGATAAAGCAATGGCAGAGTGTGAGACAGTTCAATTTTGAAAGAAGTTCTACTGTGAGTACAATGCTATCAACGGCATTACATGATACAGATGAATCATCGGTGAAAGGAAGAGTCAATTGATACAGCAGACTTCAATTGTTTTCTTATTTTAGGAAACTTCCACAACCACAGAAACCTTTAGCAACCATCCCCCTGATCAGTCGTGCATGCTTACTTACTCAGTCATGTCTGATACTTTGAGGCCCATGGACTGTAGTCTGCCAGGCTCCTCGGAGTCCATAGGTTCCATAGGTTCATAAAAGAGTCTGACAAAACTTAGCAACTAAATAACAACAAATGTAAAATTTTTAGACATAATGCTATTGCACACTTCATAGACTACAGTTACTATAAACATAACATTTTTATGCTCTTGCTGCTGTTAAGTCACTTCAGTCGTGTCTGACTCTGTGCGACCCCACAGACGGCAGCCCACCAGGCTCCCCTGTCCCTGGGATTCTCCAGGCAAGAACACTGGAGTGGGTTGCCATTTCATTCTCCGATGCATGAAAGTGAAAAGTGAAAGTGAAGTCACTCAGTCATGTCCGACTTTTAGCGACCCCACGGACTGAAGCCCACCAGGCTCCTCCATCCATGGGATTTTCCAGGCAAGAGTACTGGAGTGGGCTGCCATCGCCTTCTCCTAGAAACCTCCAAATTCATGTGACTCTATTGCAATATACACTTTATTGGGATGGTCTGGAACTAAACCACCATCTCCCTGAGGTATGTTTGTAATTCCATTGTCAATATAATGCTAATAACACTCAATTTGAAGTAAAATATTTTTCTATAAAGTTTGTTAGCAGGTAATATGTTTTAGTTTTGCTAAATTACGTTAGAATTTCATATGCAGAAGTGCAATCCACTTCCAATAGGGCTGAATATACAGGATAACATTTGGTTAGCATATTTATCCTATGTATTTTCAGAAACAGGAGAGAAGCACATGTATTTATAAACACTTAAGATCTAATTTTCTGGTCAAATACAGTCATATTTGCAAAATGGATGGTCACAATTGAAGGCAAATATCATCTGTCTTGATTTGGCAGACTATGTGATATTTAGGGAAAGCCTTAACAGCAGACCAAATGTGTTTGAGCATGTAATTTTTTTTTATACTGCATTTTTTAAGTTATATTTTAAATTTATTCAATGCTTTTATTTCAGATTATTTTGTATAATATGTTTAAAAATATTGAAACTTTGTCCAACAGTTAATGTCATTTTGCTTGATGTTTAAAGTCGTACGTTTATCTGTAAACATTTGTTAACAATTAAAAAAAATAAAATAAAATTACATGAGATAAAATAATAAAAATGACTTTTTTCATTTGTAAAATAAGAGTATGAATGCCTTCATATTGATGGAGGCAAAAATTTATTTTAAATTTTTGATGTGCAAAAAATCTGTACTGCAGAAAGATGACTAAATATCAGCAAACACTTACTGATTTATCAGGGATTAACTGATTTTAAAACACTTATATTAAATAATCTCACCCAGCCATCATTCTTACTGGGCACTTACATTGTTTCTGCTTTCATTATGATGTGATGAGCAACTATTGCAAAAATCTTTATTCATGTGCATGAATTTTCTTTTGAAATATTCCTGAAAGTGGAAATATAAAATCAAAGTGCTTTTAATTTTTGAAGACTTTTGATTTATCTTATCTAGTCACCTTCCTAAAAAGTTGTCATTTACATTATTACCAGTAACATAAGGTGATCATTTTTCTGTACTGAAGTATACTATTTTTTAGTATTGAGAATTGGAAATAAACATAAAATTGTGTGTGTATGTGTTAGTTAATCAGTGTGTCTGACTCTTTGTGACCCCATGGACTCCTCTGTCCAAATGATTCTTAAGGCAAGAATACTGGAGTGGACAACCATTTCCATTTCCATGGGATTTTCCCAACACAGGGATCAAACCTGGGTCTCCTGTATTGCAGGAAGATTCTTAACTGTCTGAGCCACCATAATTTTCAACTGTTTGTTTATTAGTTAGAGTTAACTAATAACACATTTTATTCATTTTCATCTTTAAATGAAATTATCTCCTCAAATTTTTGTTAAAGAATTTGTATTTTTGTCATATTTAACATAGTTTTCTAAGTTTACCTTTGGAAATTATCTTATTGTTGGAGTTTTAAATATACAGAAACATTTTAGTTTTATTTGATGAAATCTAAAATAATTTTCTTTGTGATCGACTTCATTATTTCTGTTTATCTATTGAGGAAATCCTTCTTCTGACTATTTCCCTCTATAAAAAGTAAAAGAAAAAACTCAGGGTTTGCCATACTCTGAATACAGAGAACTTGAAATTTCCTACCCAAATGCCAACTAGGGTGTTTGCAGAGTCTACTCAGCAAACCTGGAGTGATGGTTCAAGTTTGAGGCTTGAAAATCAAAGAGAACTGTTGTGTAGGTCCCAGTCCAAGTGCAGGAGAAAAACCGATGTTCTAGCTTAAGCTATCAAGAAAAGAGCAAATTTTTCTTTCCTCTGATTTTTGTTCTATTCAGGCCCTCAACCAACTGGATGATTCTCATCTACAATCTCCTGAACAGAGGGCAATCTCCTCTGTGCAGTTTACTGATTCAAATATTAATCTCATCTGAAGACACCCTCACAGAAATATTCAGTAATACCAGCGCAGGGCACTGGAGCCCATCAGGCTCCTCTGTCCAAGGGATTTCCCAGGCAAGAATATCGGAGTGGGTTGCCATTTCCTTCTCCAGGGGATCTTCTCAACCCAGAGATAAAACCCTCAAAACCTTGTCTCTTGCATCTCCTGCATTGACATGCAAATTCTTTACCACTGAGTCACCTGGGACACCTTACTCAGTCATAATGTTTAGCCAAATATCTGGGAACCTCTTAATCCAGTGAAGTTGATACATAAATTAACCGTCATACCACTGGATAGTGTGCAATAGTTCAGTTCAGTTGCTCAGTCGTGTCTGACTCTGTGACCCCATGAACTGCAACACATCAGGCCTCCCTGTCCATCACCAACTCCCGCAGTCCACCCAAACCCATGTCCATCGAGTCAGTGATGCCATCCAATGATCTCATCCTCTGTCGTCCCCTTCTCACCCTGTCCTCAATCTTTCCCAGCATCGGGGTGTTTTCCAATGAGTCAGCTCTTTGCATCAGGTGGCCAAGTATTGAAGTTTCAGCTTCAACATCAGTCCTTCCAATGAATACCCAGGAATGATCTCCTTTAGGATGGACTGGTTGGATCTCCTTGCAGTCCAAGGGACTCTCAAGAGTCTTCTCCAGCACCACAGTTCAAAAGCATCAATTCTTCGGCGCTTAGCTTTGTTTATAGTCCAACTATCACATCCATACATGACCACTGGAAAAACCATAGCTTTGACTAAACAGACCTTTGTTGACAAAGTAATGTCTCTGCTTTTTAATATGCTGTCCAGGTTGGTCATAACTTTCCTTTCAAGGAGTAAGCATCTTTACATTTCATGGCTGCAATCACCATCTGCAGTGATTTTGGAGCCCAGAAAAATAAAGTTGGCCATTGTTTCAACTGTTTCTCCATCTATTTACAATGAAGTGATGGGACAAGATGCCATTATCTTAGTTTTCTGAATGTTGAGCTTTAAGCCAACTTTTTCACTCTCCTCTTTCACTTTCATCAAGAGGCTTTTTAGTTCCTCTTCACTTTCTGCCATAAGGGTGGTGTCATCTGCATATCTGAAGTTATTGATATTTCTCCCAGCAATCTCGACTCCATCTTGTACTTCCTCAAGCCCAGTGTTTCTCATGATGTACTCTGCATATAGTTTAAATAAACAGGGTGACAATATACAGCCTTGACGTACTCCTTTTCCTATTTGGAACCAGTCTGTTATTCAAGCAAAATGGTTGTCTGGGGAGGCCTTACAAATAGCTTTGAAAAGAAGGGAAGCAAAAAGCAAAGAAGAAAAGGAAAGAGATACCCATTTGAATGCAGAGTTCCAAAGAATAGCAAGGAGAGATATGAAAGCCTTCCTCAGGGATCAGTGCATAGAAATAGAGGAAAACATAGAATGGGAAAGACTAGAGATCTCTTCAAGAAAATTAGAGATACCAAGGGAAGATTTAATGCAAAACAGGCACAATAAAGGACAGAAATGGTAGGGACCTAACAGAAGTGGAAGATATTAAGAAGAGGTGGGAAGAATACACAGAAGAACTGTACAAAAAAAGATCTTCACAACCCAGATAATCACGATGGTGTGATCACTCACCTAGAGCCAAACATCCTGGAACGTGAAGTCAAGTGGGCCTTAGGAAGCATCACTATGATCAAAGCTAGTGAAGGTGACAGAATTCCAGTTGAGCTACTTCAAATCCTGAAAGATGATGCTGTGAAAGTGCTGCACTCAATATGCCAGCAAATTTGGAAAACTCAGCAGTGGCCACAGTCCTGGAAAAGGTGTTTTCATTCCAATCCCAAAGAAAGCCAATGCCAAAGAATGCTCAAACTACCACAGAATTGCACTCATCTCACACAATAGTAAAGTAATTCTTAAAATTCTCCAATCCAGGCTTCGGCAGTATGTGAACCGTGAACTTCCAGATGCTCAGGCTGGTTTTATAAAAGGTAGAGGAACCAGAGATCAAATTGCCAACATCTGCTGGATCATCGAAAAAGCAAGAGAGTTCCAGAAAAACATCTATTTCTTCTTTATTAACTATGCCAAAGCTTTTGACTCTGTGGATCACAATAAACTGTGGAAAATTCTGAATTAGATAGGAATACCAGACCACCTGACCTGCCTCTTGAGAAACCTATAGGCAGGTCAGGCAGCAACAGTTAGTGTGCAATAATTAAAGCATTAAATATTTCAATTCATATAGCCTACTAGAAATATAAATAGAAAGGTACTGAAAATTATGATGCCACTAACTACAAAACCATCAGGGCCATAATGAGATTTATCATACTGTAATTATCATTGTCTTCATTAACAAAACTCTTTTAAAAACTAAATACAAGTCAATAACATCCTTAAAATTGCATTGTGTTCTTATAATTTTCAATATTCAATTGTTTGTATTGTATAAATATCCTCTTTATATGCTATATGTTAAATATTTTCTTAGATATGTTAAGGGAATAAAACACCATAACATTATGTAACCATCCAGATTACTTAAGTTAAAAATTCTATGATGTAGGGAAATACGAACTTTGGCTTGGCTTTCTCACTTTAGTGACTGTCAACACTTTTTTTTTTTTTAATAAGAGAAAATGTAGTATAATTTAATTATATTTTACACTTCTCTTCTTAATCACATTACTACTATTTGTAAGACTTCTATACTTTTTAATCAGTTCTTTGGTGCTCAGCCTCCTTTGACTTCCCTGGTGACTCAGAACGGTAAAGCGTCTGCCTACAACGTGGGAGACCTGGGTTTGATCCCTGGGTCAGGAAGATTCTCTGGAGAAGAAAATGACAACCCACTCCAGTATTCTTGCCTGGAAAATCCAATGGAGATGGAGGAACCTGGTAGGCTACAGTCCATGGGGTCGCAAAGAGTCGGACATGACTGAGCGACAAAACTATACTTTTTAATTTCTGAAGATTACATAATATTTAGAGAAATTATATTCTTTAACATACATTTAGGGAAATTATGTATATGCTATATTATAAAGTATATATTCATAAAATACCGTATCTGTTTTAGAGAACCTTTATGTACAAAATTTAATCTCCCTAACCTTCTCCATTGATTGCCTATGAGTATAACCCATTTTTTAAGTTAAGCTTCCTTTTATATTCTTACTACCATGACTTCTATATGCTATACTATGTGGAACATTTACTGAACCCAGAATGCTTAATATTCTATATTGGCCATTATGGGCATTTATGTTCATAGATTGCATATCAAAGCTAAAGATTTTCCTGTGTCAAAAATGCTAGTAGAATGTCTCAGTTATTGTATCAATAATTCATCATTATAAATCAAATAAAACATCACTTACCAGAAAGGACTTTTCAACTGTTGAATTAGCCTTAGTTTATCAGTAACATACAGTCTGTCTTTTTAATCATCCAAAAAATACCACAAGCCAGTCAGGGAGTTTTCTATCTATAAGGATCCAAAATTGCACCTATGTGAATTTTGTTTTTTTTTTTTACTTTTTTCTCTTTTTCTTTCTCTCGTTTTTTTTTTTTTTTTTCAAGAAAGGATTTACTAGTGCTCCATAAAAAAAATTTCAAATGTTTCTGAACTTCAAGAACATGGTATTTTATAGAGACTCTCTTAAGAATGAGATATAATGTCTGAAGCAATTGCTGGAAGGATCAAGCTCATTAATTGTAACTAGGCTGTCTGCCTACACATGATAGCTGGTTACTGTGCAGACAGCTACTAGGAATGATGATCCAAGCTTCTAACAGTGCTGTAAGTAATTTAAAACATATTGCTCCACTGTACAGATGTTTAATAGTGATGTCAACTTTGCATCTGAGAAAGTAAATGATGTGTAGAGAGGTTTGTTTGGAAAAATGGCTACAAGTTTTCATTATCTGCCAGGGGAAAAAGGCTTTAGTAAAACAATTCTTTGATTTTATTACAGTGGTATAAACAGACCTATGTGTTAAGGTGTCTCTATTTTATCCAACTAATTTAGAGAGTAGGATATTGAGCTGGTCTCAGATTATCATATTCAATCAACAAAAGTTTACTGTGTATGACATTGAAGGGTAGAAGAATATCCCACCTCAAAATATGTCACTTTGTCATAAGAATTATTTTGAGCTAAAGGCACTAAAAACAGTGGATGCAAGAAGAGTGAGCATTCAAATCTCCTTTTGTTCCTGAAACAAGAGATTAAAAACTCCCATGTGAGAGATGTGCTCCATGTACTAGGAGAAAAGAAATATTTTTTGACTGGGAATCAAAGCTGAGAGAGAATAAGAATTCTGCAGAGAGAATAAACAGACTTTGTTCAAATAATTTTTTTTGGAAGGGTTCACTTACTTTAATAACACTACATTTACCAAGTTATCACCATGGAATGTAAATTAAGATTAGACAAGGGAATTTCACAAGTACAGCAAAGCATTCTGTGATATACCAAAAGTTTGTATAATGTCTGACCAAACCAGCTTGCTCATCAATCACTTTCATTATAGGCATTTTATTTAGTTGATGATTCTTTTGGAGAAAATAAACTTCCTGCACACATTTAAAAATTTACCTTTACAAAAATTTTCATTTACCTTTGCATTAGCACTTAAAACATGCATTTGTTTCAAAATAACATTTAATATCATTCTAATATAAGAACAGCAAAATATAATTCTGCAATTACAAAAGAACTAAAGGGGATCTACAATTTAAGTTATTCTCATGCCCATAACTATGATTCTAAAATAAATACTACTTCAAAGTGGCTCTGTCACCAGCTTTTTAGGTTTGGTTTAAAAGCACATAGACTTGCAGGGAGGTTTAAAATGTATTCCATGCACTGTTCTGAAAGGTTCCTCAAGAGCTAACAGACCTTAAAACTGCACTCAGTCTACAAGAGAAAATTAAATTAACTGCGGTAAATAGGATTCCTACATTACATTAAAAACATATGATATTCTGCAGCAACTGGGAGCATTTCAGGATTGGCATGTTGTCTTTTTAGAACTAATTTCAACAGAAGAGTTTAAGGAGGTGGATAGGTACCGTTATCAACTGTATTTAAAAGTGACATGTTTCTTTTGTGCTGATCTGACTCCCCTGAAGGACCTAGCTAGTGAACTAGTCACCAGGAATTTGGTCACCAGGCAAATCAAGCCTGCAAGAAAGGAAGCCAATATTCAAATTACCATGTTCTTGTCTGACCCAAACATTTATTTTCAGCATAAACATATAACCTCAATATGAGATGTCTAACTAAAGCAAGCACCACTACCACCAAGTCCAAGATGGCATCTCCTCTTCTGAGATTTAGGCTTTGCCCAGAATTCTTGATACAGGGAATAGGCCATACCAAGAGTCACTGCTCCCACAACGAAGCCTTGGGCTGCCACACGCATGTGGATCAGGTGAACAGACATTTTAGTATTCCCCTGTTCTTCAATCTATATTATCCATATGCAACAATTGCTGCAAAACCTGCCATTCCAGTGGGGACAAATGGTGCCTCTCTAGCTTTTTGGATAAGTGTAGATCCCTGATCTTCATCATATGAAGCAAGAGAAACATCCGTGTCGCTTGACATAGTGATTGAAGAATCTTCAGACAACTACAAGATGTTTCAGGTTCCTACTGGCTTCAAACTTTGTTAAAATAATTCTTATCTTCCTTTAATCTCCCCGTATATTTCAGTTACTTTTCTACAATTGTCTCCCTTTGTTCAAACCAGTATAAATGTATTGAGATTTTGTCATTTTTCTGGGTCTTTTTTCATGTCCTTATGAGGGCTCCTCTGTCACAACTTACATAAATATGTATGCTTTTCACTTGTTAATCTATTTTTTGTTGTTGTTCCGTCACTCAGTCACGATCAACTCTTTGTGACCGCATGGACTGCAGCATGCCAGGCCTCCCTGTCCATTGTCAGCTGCCGGAGCTTGCTCAAACTCATGTCCGTTTGAGTTGGTGATGTCATCCAACCATCTCGTCCATTGTCATTCCCTTCTCCTATGTCTTTAAACTTTACTAGTATCAGGGGGTTTTAATCTATCTGTTTTATGTCAATTTAATTCTCAGGCACATCTGGAAAAAGGTTAAAGGTGTTTAACTTCCAAGAGGTTAAAGGCAAAATTGTGTTTCACCTACATCATTAATGAAGACTATATTTAGTAGATTTTGTACAAATACTTGAGATTGAAAACAACAGCATATCCAATCAGCTTTACCACTTTGTAAAGATGAAAATGAGATGTATGTATGTGCTTAAGGAAGACTGAGGAGACAAATGATGCATATATCTTTCAGAGAACAGCACAAACTGAACTGTATGGAAGAACTAAGAGGAGAGGCATGTTCAAAGAGCAAAATGATTGACATATTCTTTGTCTTAACCAGTGGAGTAAATCCAGTGGATTTCTAAAGGCACAGAAACATGCTGTCATAGAAATGTGTTCTGAAGTTCAAAAAAGTTTTAACTATTTATACTAGGTCTGCTGTGTTGATTTTTGATAACATATGCATATTTTATACATCATTTTTGTTTTTTCATGATTTTAGAGAAACCATAACAGATTTTAATGCTTATTTAAATAATGTATCAATTTTAAATTTATTTAGTTTTCATTAGCTTTATCATCCCTCTTGGTATAGTCCATCTTTTCCATTTACAGTTAATTGAAAATCTGGTTTCGTAAGTTTCCAGTGGGCTACCTGGCAAGGGAGGTTCCTTGTTTATACCTTAAATTCCTAGTTTCATTTACAAAGTTTAGAAAAGTCCTCTTGAAGATATAATGATGCAGCCACCAACTCTAAGGCAGCCTTCATAATTAAGTTCCTAGAACCATCTCCTGATTCCAGTCAAGTTGGGATTCCAAAAAGTAAATTGAATGTCTGCAGTATATACATTATTAGATATTCAGAAAGAAGTGCTGAGTCATGGATCACAGAAGGTAGTAAGGGCAGACAAGAGGAAATACTAGTGCTTTATGGCGAGTGAACAGCACATGACACTGCCTCAGACTCTGAACTTAAATTAGTAATGGTTGTATTATACAAGTTTGCCACTGTATGTCTCAGTTTTAAAAACCAAACTGTTCCTCATAATGTTATACACGTTTTATAGTATAATACAGTCTAGTACATAAATGTTATACAAAAGAGGTTCTTTCAATTATGTGTTTATTTCATTAGTATTATCCAATTTTTTTCTTGCTAACATATTTCACATTCCTTTATTACTACCTATAATTTGCTTTTCTGACAAAGTCTTGTTGATAATTGTTGAAATAATACTCAATAGGAAAAATATGCTAAGAAAAGCTAAAATTTGAATTAAGATAGTATAAATATTCAATCGTATATGTTAATTTTTTCCATTAAAAAAATACATTTATTTTTGGCTGACCCATTTCATGGTTGCTATGTGAGCTTTCTCTAGTTTAGTGAGCAGGAGCTACTCTCTCCCTGTGGTATGTGGGCTTCTCATTACTGTGGCTTCTCTTGTTGTAGAGCACGGGCTCTAAGCACACAGGTTTTAGTAGTTGTACCTCAAGGGTTCTAGACCATTGGCTCAGTTGTGCTGCCCTGGCTTAGCCACCCTGCAGGCACGTGGAATCTTACAGCAGGGATCCAACCCATGTCCTCTCAACTGATGGGCTAATTCTTAACCACTGGACTACCATGGAAGTCCTAATTTTTAAAAAAAATTATCAGTGAAGTCCTTGTGACAAGTTAAATGTTGAACAATGGTACATGAAAAAGCTACTTTATAAAATAAAGAGGGTTCTAAAGAGGGTAAATTGTACTCCTACAAAAGAGAGGCAACTCTGAAAGAGTTTAGTAGTCCATTATGATTAAAATATCCAGAATATATGGAAGCCAGAGACACAGTTTTAATGAAAGTGAGTATCAGGAAATAAAATATAAAATTTCACATCTGAATTATCATACCAAACTCTGCTTCAAGGGAACATGACCTAAGATAAGCATCAAGAATATCTTAATTTTATAGTTATGGAGGTCATGGTATTATTTGATAGCTGTATTATGTTCATATTTTAGTTCTAATCAGTTAGTCTCCAAGCCTTGCTTTAAGATGGACTGGGGCTTTTTATAAGAGACTTACCTAAAATAAACCCTGTTAATGGATTTGCTATAGGGCTTTCTAAATGCATGCTCCTAACCCTTTTGGCAGAAAGTGAAGAGGAACTAAAAAGCCTCTTGATGAAAGTGAAAGAGGAGAGTGAAAAAGTTGGCTTAAAGCTCAACATTCAAAAAATGAAGATCATGGCATCTGGTCCCATCACTTCATGGGAAATAGATGGGGAAACAGTGGAAACAGTGTCAGACTTTATTTTGGGGGGCTCCAAAATCACTGCAGATGGTGATTGCAGCCATGAAATTAAAAGACCCTTACTCCTTGGAAGGAAGGTTATGACCAACCTAGATAGCATACTGAAAAGCAGAGACATTACTTTGCCGACAAAGGTCCGTCTAGTCAAGGCTATGGTTTTTCCAGTGGTCGTGTATGGATGCGAGAGTTGGACTGTGAAGAAAGCTGAGCACCGAAGAATTGATGCTTTTGAACTGTGGTGTTGGAGAAGACTCTTGAGGGTCTCTTGGACTGCAAGGAGATCCAACCAGTCCATTCTAAAGGAGATCAGTCCTGGGTGTTCGTTGGAAGGACTGATGCTAAAGCTGAAACTCCAGTCCTTTGGCCACCTCATGCAAAGAGTTGACTCATTGGAAAAGGCTCTGATGATGGGAGGGATTGGGGGCAGGAGGTAAAGGGGATGACAGAAGATGAGATGGCTGGATGGCATCACTGACTCGATGGACGTGAGTCTGAGTGAACTCGGAGTTGGTGATGAACAGGGAGGCCTGGCGTGCTGCGATTCATGAGGTCACAAAGAGTCGGACACGACTGAGCGACTGAACTGACTGAAGACCTATTATCCATAAATGTAAATATTTAACATATTATGAATAGTGAAATGTTACTGAAAGTATATCTTTAGTTTTCGTGGCCACAGTGGGATTTTTTTGTTTGTTTGGTTTTTACCAGAAAAATGGGTTCATTTGGGAAAGTATTTCAGTTTGGGACAAGCAGGCTATAGAAAAAAGCCATAGGCAAGTCCATCAAAGAGGAACTTTATTTTATAGAGAAAAGGAGGAAGTCATTTTGAATAAGTTCCTTGGAGGAAAGCAAGAATTCTAGGTAATGATGGGTTCTCACTGGCTTATTTACTGGGGTAGTTGACACAACAGTGTGTTGAGAGTAGAAATCTTCATACACTTAATGTTTTCTTTGACTGCAACTTGCATGTGAGTTTGTATTTATTATCTGCATGAAAGCCGCAAAGCTCACTGTGGTTGCCTTTTATATAGGACATTAGCCTCGTCAAGACATTAAACATCAATAGACTTTGACCATCCAGTTAAGCTCTAAGAAATAACCCACTTTTCTTTATCAATTAAAGATCTAAATAATTGAATTAAAGATGATTCCTATTTTGTCCAATCCCTATTTGTCAATTAGGAATGTCACTCTGCTTTAATGAAAATATCCAATAGAGTTGTATATTTTCTTTTAAAAAATTATATATTACTCCTATAGAAAGTTGGATCTAATTTGGTCCAATATTTAGTTAACTAATTCCAGTAAATAAAATTACATTAATTTTATAGTCTATTATTAGCTCTAAAGTAATATGTCTTGAAATAGACATTTTTATAGATTAGATGAACCTGTTATCTCCATTTCAGTTAGTGTTACTGAGATGTTCAAATCAGAAATGTGATAATCATCTTTTATTCTCTCTTCTTCCTTACCTTGACACATAGAATATAGTATCCACTGCTAAATACTAATTATTTTACCTTCAGAATGTATCTTGAGTCTAATATACTTTTTCTTTAACTCCACTGGTAATACTCTAGTTTGAGCCATTGGCCATTTTAGTTGTTCATCTAAACTGTGAAAGCAGCTCCCTAAATAGATTCTTCTCTTGATTTTTCTAGTACCACTTTTTCCTACATAGCAGCTAAAAGAGCTATTTTTATTAAATCTATATTGATAGTTTCCTGCCTATAAACTTTAGTTTTTTGCTTATAAATTTTCAATGGCTACTCATATTATTCAGAATAACTTGGAACTCTTAGTGTAGTAGACTGAGGTGTGCCCTCAAAAAGATATGCCCAAGCCCTAACTCCCTCTATCTGTAAATATGATCTTTTTGAAAATAGGTATTTTCAGATGTAATTAAGCTAAAATTGTCAAATAAGACTCTTTTGGATTTAGAGTGGATTTTAAAGCAATGACTGGCATCATAAGAAAAGATTTGGGGCACAAGGAGTCATAGGAGAAGGTGAGCTGATGATGCAAGCTGACTGGAAGACAATCACAAGTCAAGGAATGCAAAGGAACTCCAGCAATCACCAAAAGGTAAGAGGGATGAATGCTTCCTTAGCATCCTTAGAGGGAGTGTGGTTCTTCAGACACCTTGATTTCAGACTTCTGTTAGTACTGTCAAAGAATAAACTTATATGTATTTTTAGCCACCAAATTTGTGGTAATTTGTAACAGCAATCCTAGGAAACCAATACACAGTAAGTGACTTACAAACCTCAGTAAGGTGTGGTTTTACTATATCAATCCAAACCTCATTTCATGGCATTCTCCTCTGCATTTATTACACATGATGGTTTACATTCTTAAAATATACCATAATCTTTGCACTGGCTGTTCTCCTTGCCAAGAATGCTCTTTCCCCAGATCCTCCTAGGCAGCATTTCTCATACTTCAGGTTTCAGTTTAAACGTCATCTCCCAAGTGAGAATACCCTTATCAATAGCAAAATTTGCTTATTATTTCATCGACTATAATAGCAGCTACCTTATGCAATTTTTGTTATTTATGTTCTCTACATTTCTTAGTCTGTGCAATTCTTGAGAGTAGATAATATGCATTGAGATTTCCAAACAGTATTCTACATCCAATTCCTAACATAAGGCCTAATATTAAAATACTCAATAATTGTGTGCTGAATGAGTGGATGAATGAATTAAGTTTCTCAATCATTGAGAAAAGGATTTAATATATTTTCTGACAAATGTGCACTGCTTAGTTTTGGAAATATTAACTGTATGTAAAAATTCACTTGAAACATTTCCTAGTAAATAACACAGATCTGGGAAAACTTGGGTCCTATATATGTATTTCTCAGTACTTTTGTCAGAATATTTCCAGCACCGCACAGAACTGTGCTGCGATGTCACATTTCAATAATAGATGCTGCAATTTTGCCTGTTATGTGTTTAGGTCTGAAACAAACTTTATTAAAAATCTTTAACTTATGGAAAAAAATGAGAACCTGGCTTTATCAATACCTTAATTACCTAAGATAAATATTGATTTTTGTCTTAGAAAATAACAGTAAACTTCTTAGAAGAATAATTTCTCATGAATTAAAAAAAAAACAAAACAACATTCCATGGATTTCCCAGGTGTCAGAGTGGGAAAGAGCCCACCTACCATTGCAGAAGACAGAAGAGAAGCAGGTTCGATTCCTGAGTCAGGAAGATCCCTTGGAGTAGGATGTATTCTTGCCTGGAAAATCAAAAGGACAGAGAAGCCTGGTGGGCTACAGTCCATGGGATCACAGATTCATACACGACTGATCTTACACACACACACACACACACATACACACACAAACCTAGTTGTACTAAATTAACTTGAGTTGCTCATTTAAAGTTATTTGCCAAGGTCAAAGCAAAGAACCCCTTCAGTTCAGTTCAGTCGCTCAGTCATGTCTGACTCTTCATGATCCCATGGACCGCAGTACGACAGATCTCCCTGTCTATCATCAACTCATGGAGCTTACTCTAATTCATGTCCATTAGGTCGATGATGCCATTTAACCATCTCATCCTCTGTCGTCCCCTTGTCCTCATGCCCTCAATCTTTCCCAGCATCAGGGTCTTTTCCAATGAGTCAGTTCTTCACATTAGGTAGCCAAAGTATTGGAGTTTCAGCTTTAGCATCAATCCTTCCAATGAATATTCTGGACTGATCTTCTTTAGAATGGACTGGTTGGATCTCCTTGCTGTCCAAGGGACTTTCAAGAGTCTTCTCCAACACCACAGTTCAAAAGCATCAATTATTTGGCACTCAGCTTTCTTTATAATACAACTCTCACATCAATACATGATCACTGGGAAAACCATAGCCTTGCCTAGATGGACCTTTGTTGGCAAAGTAATGTCTCTGATTTTTAATATGCTGCCTAGGCTGGTTATAACTTTCCTTCCAAGGAGTAAGCATCTTTTAATTTCATGGCTGTGGTTAACATCTACAGTGATTTTGGAGCACAAAAAATAAAGTCTGTCACTGTTTCCACTGTTTCCCCATCTATTTGCCATGAAGTGATGGGGCCAGATGCCATGATCTTAGTTTTCTGAATGTTGAGCTTTAAGTCAACATTTTCACTCTCCTCTTTCACTTGCATCAAGAGGCTCTTTAGTTCCTCTTCACTTTCTGCCATAAGGGTGGTGTCATCTGCATATCTGAGGTCACTGATATTTCTCCCAACAATCTTGATTCCAGCTCGTGCTTCATCCAGTCCAGCATACCTCATGATGTATTCTGCATATAAGTTAAATAAGCAGAGTGACAATATACAGCTTTGACATACTCCTTTTCCTATTTGGAACAAGTGTGTTGTTCCACGTCCAGTTCTAACTGTTGCTTCCTGACCTGTATACAGGTTTCTTAAGAGGCAAGTCAGGTGGTCTGGTATTCCCATCTCTTGAAAAATTTTCCTCACTTTGTTGTGATCCACACAGTCAAAGGCTTTGGCATAGTCAATAAAGCAGAAATAGATGTTTTTCTGGAACTCTCTTGCTTTTTCAATGATCCAGCTGATGTTGGCCATTTGAGCTCTGGTTCCTCTGCCTTTTCTAAAACCAGCTTGAACATCTGGAATTTCATGGTTCACATATTCTTGAAGTCTGGCTTGCAGAATTTTAAGCATTACTTTACTAGCGTGTGAGATGAGTGCAATTGTGGGGTAATTTGAACATTCTTTGGCATTGTCTTTCTTAGGCATTGGAATGAAAACTGACCTTTTCCAGTCCTGTGGCCACTGCTGAGGTTTCCAAATTTGCTGGCATACTGAGTGCATCACTTTCACAGCATCATCTTTTAGGATTTGAAATAGCTCAACTGGAAATCCATCACCTGCACTAGCTTTGTTTATAGTGATTCTTCCTAAGGCCCATTTGACTTCACATTCCAGGATGTCTGGCTCTAGGTCAGTGATCACTTCATTGTGATTATCTGGGTCATGAAGATCTTTTTTGTACAGTTCTTCTGTGTATTCTTGCCACCTCTTCTTAATATCTTCTGCTTCTGTTAGGTCCATACCATTTCTGTCCTTTATTTAGCCCATCTTTGGATGAAATATTCGCTTGGTATCTCTAATTTTCTTGAAGAGATCTCTAGTCTTTCCCATTCTGTTGTTTTCTTCTATTTCTTTGCACTGATCGCTGAGGAAGGCTTTTTTATCTCTCCTTGCTATTCTTTGGAAATCTGCATTCAAATGGGTATATTTTTCCTTTTCTCCTTTGCTTTTCTCTTCTTTCACAGTTATTTGTAAGCCTTCCTCAGACAGCCATTTTGCTTTTTTGCATTTCTTTTCTATGGGGATGGTCTTGATCCCTGTCTCCTGTACAATATAACGAACCTCTGTCCATAGTTCTTCTGGCACTCTGTCTATGAGATCTAGTCCCTTAAATCTATTTCTCACTTCTACTGTATAATTGTAAGGGATTTGATTTAGGTCATACCTGAATGGTCTAGTGGTTTTCCCCACTTTTTTCAATTTTAGTCTGAATTTAGCAATAAGTTGTTCATGATCTGAGCCACAGTCAGCTCCCAGTCTTGTTTTTACTGACTGTATAGAGCTTTTCCATCTTTGGCTGCAAAGAATATAATCAAACTGAGTTCAGTGTTGACCATCTGATGATGTCCATGTGTAGAGTCTTCTGTTGTGTTGTTGGAAGGGTGTGTTTGCTATGACCAGTGCATTCTCTTGGTAAAACTCTATTAGCCTTTGCCCTGCTACATTCTGCACTCCAAGGTCAAATTTGCCTGTTACTCCAGATGTTTCTTGACTTCCTACTTTGCATTCTAGTCCCCTATAATGAAATGGATATCTTTTGGAGGTGTTAGTTATAAAAGATCTTTGAGGTCTTCATAGAACCGTTCAGCTTCAGTCTTCAGCATTACTGGTCGGGGCATAGACTTGGATTACCATGTATTGAACCCCCTTTACTATCTTAATATGTTAGTTACTGTGAAAATAAGAGTTTCAATAAATATGTAGTGAAACAGTCACAAGAGAAAAACAAATTTCATGCTAAGAGGAAGAGTGTTAAGTTTAAAAATCTTTATTTCTTGACATTTCTTTAGGCATATAAAACCTCTTATAAAGTTAAACTTATGTTAAAAAGTTTTTGAGATAAATGAATAAAAACAATGAGTGCTTAAAGATATCGGGTAAAATAAAACACACAAAACTTTACTAACTAAAGGGCATGTAATTCATAATTTACACATTTTTATGTCAAATGCTAAAGATCCTATAGATTTATTAATATTTTACTCAGCTTGACTCATACCATATCTGTAGAATGATGATGATAGAAGCATATAAATTTTCTGGTCTTTGTACACGATCAGCATATTCCCAGAAAAATCCCGTTAAATATCATTTGAGAGTGAAAAGAAGTAACACAGAATACAATGCAGCACCGTCTCTCTAACTGAATCCCATTGCCTGTACAATTTTTTTCTTTTTTTGTATTGCAGGATTCTTTGTACCGTTATCAAGGAATTTCAAACTCAAATAGCAACGTGCTTCATTGTTCTCTGACCTGAGAACTACCGGTATTTACATGCCTTGATGTCTGATGAAATGTATGTTGGTATAAAGATTACTTGCTGTGTTAGCCAGTCTCCAAGACGACGCAATGATCTCCACTTGCTCATATTCATGTCTGTGTTGTCCCTCTACACTGAGTCAGCACTGGTGTATATGACTAATAGAATATGACAGAAGAAATGACATGTAACTTCAGACATTTTGGCTTCTCTAATTCTCTCCTTTTTATCTCTTTGCCTATTTGCTCTAAGGAGCTTCAGAATGAAGCCAGCTGCCATGTTTTAGGGAGAAGTCTATGAGGTAAGGAACTGAAGCCTCCTGCCTGTAGCCAATAAGGAAGTATGAAGTTGGAAATAGATCCTCCAACACCAGGTGGGTCTTCATATGACTGCAGCCCCATCCAATATCTGGACTTCAACTTCATGGCACTGCTAGCTAAAATCATTCACTTTAAATTCCTAACATAGAAATTATGAGATAGTAAACATTTGATGTTTAAACCAATAAATTTTGGGGTAACTTCCTATACAATAATAGATAACAAATACATATACCACATACACAGGCATTTATATCATATTATATTTCAAAACAGTATAATAGTGATTTGAGACAAGAAATAATGAAAAAGTTCACAAACTAATTATATAAATACTGTTAAGTGTTTAGAAAAAATATGACCTTACCACAATTAACTTGATTTAATCAACTGCCAGTTGTGTGTGTTAATTGCTCAGTTGTGTCCAACTTTTTACAATCCCATGGAATGTAGCCCACCAGGCTCCTCTGTCCATGGAATTCTCCAGGCAAGAATACTGGAGTGGGTAGCCATTCACTTCTCCAGGAGATCTTCCAGACCCAGATATTGACCTGGGTCTCCTGTATTGCAGACAGATTCTTTAACATCTGAGTCATCAGGGAAGCCCAAAATACTGAATCTAATAAACAATTTTGTTATATAAAAGACTTAAAATGTGATCAGATATGAAACCTACCCAGAAAGTTTCATTAGGGCTTAGGAGTTATCAGTTCAGTTCAGTTGCTCAGTCATGTCCAGCTCTTTGCGATCCCATGGACTGCAGCACACCAGGTCTCCCCATCCATCACAAACTCCAGGAGTTTACTGAAACTCATGTCCATTGGGAGGAGGCAATGGCAATCCACTCCAGTACTCTTGCCTGGCAAATCCCATGGATGGAGGAGCCTGGTAGGCTGCAGTCCATGGGGTTGCTAGGAGTCAGACAGGACTGAGAGACTTCACTTTCACTTTTCACTTTCATGCACTGGAGAAGGAAATGGCAACCCACTCCAGTGTTCTTGCCTGGAGAATCCCAGGGATGGGGGAGGCCGGTGGGCTGCCATCTATGGGGTCGCACGGAGTCGGACATGACTGAAGCAACTTAGCAGCAGCAGCAGCTGCAGCATGTCCATTGAGTTGGTGATGCCATCCAAGCATCTTGTCCTCTGTCATCCCACTTCCTCCTGCCCTCAATCTTTCCCAGCATCAGGGTCTTTTCCAAAGAATCAGCTCTTCACATCAGGTGGCCAAAGTATTGGAGTTTCAGCTTCAGCATCAGTCCTTCCAATGAATACTCAGGACTGATCTCCTTGAGGATGGACTGGTTGGATCTCCTTGCAGTCCAAGGGACTCTCAAGAGTCTTCTCTAACATCACAGTTCAAAAGCATCAATTCTTCAGTGCTCAGCTTTCTTTATAGTCCAACTCTCACATCCATACATGACTACTGGAAAAATCATAGCTTTTTACTACGTGGACTTTTGTTGACAAAGTAATGTCTCTGCTTTTTAATATGTTGTCAAGGTTGGTCATAACTTTTCTTCCAGGGAGCAAGCGTCTTTTAATTTCATGGCGGCAGTCACCATCTGCGGTGATTTTGGAGCACAAAAAAAAATAGTCTGTCTCTGCTTCCACTGTTTCCCCATCTATTTGCCATAAAGTGATGGGGCCAGATGCCATAATCTTAGTTTTCTGAATGCTGAGCTTAAGGTCGACATTTTCACTCTTCTCTTTCACTTGCATCAAGAGGCTCTTTAGTTCCTCTTCACTTTTGCCATAAGCGTGGTGTCATCTGCATATCTGAGGTTATTGATATTTCTCCCCGAAATCTTGATTCCAGATTGTGCTTCATCCAGCCCAGTATTTCTCATGATGTACTCTGCATATAAGTTAAATAAGCAAAGTGACAATACACAGCCTTGACGTACTCCTTTTCCTATTTGGAACCAGTGTGTTGTTCCATGTCCAGTTCTAACTGCTGCTTCTTGAGCTACCAGGGAAGCCCAAAGATGTGACAAAGGATATAAAAAATCAAATGAAGTGTGAAGCACCCAGGGCTAGACACTCCTAGTTCCTAAGTGTGAGGTCACCAGCCCACAGAGTAGTTAACTGCTTCCCCAAAATGGGTGTAAATGTGGGAGGGCCCACAGGATGAACAGACCTACCTCCTGTCCACTCTGGAGGGATAGAGACTGGCAAAAATACCCTACATCTTCATTTGCCCTTTTCCCTTGTTACTGTAAGTGTATGCCTTTTGTTAAAAATGCAAAAGCAAGCTAGAGGTAAAGGGGCTCCCTGATGCAGTTCATGAAGATCATATCTCCCCAGGGCACATAGGAGGGCAAAGAACAGAGATTGGATCTAGAAGGGAAAACTAGAAATAAGCATCACATCACACTGCAATCACCAGTGAAAACTTGTGATATTCCGTAAGATTTCTATGACAGTATATGATTCTACCCTTTTGAGAAAGTTAACAATGAACAGCAATGTTTCAAGTAAGAGAGACTTGTACAGTAGCTCTTTTTATTTTATCTTTTTTCAGTTAACAGTAAATCCAACTAAATAAACTCTGCATTCCATATAAATTATAATCTTTCCCAAGACCCCCTCCATTTTTTTTAGCTTTCTATTATACAAACTCACTATGTGCAATTAAACACAACTCTTTACTGAATTTATTATTCCTTCCTTTGTTTCTAGTTTCAGTGGATACCTAATCATTAGGCAAAAAGACAGGCGGTTAATGATCTAATTTTAACATTCTCATTCTAATTACTCAGTACTCTGGTAACATCATCTATTAATTCTGTTGCTGCTACTTGTGCAATTAATAAAATTATACTGAATAAATATGCCAGATTTTATGAGTTGTGATATTGTATATTCACATGTTGTTATCAAAGTATTTGAAACATTTATAAAATTGAAAACAATACATATATTTAAAAACTCCACTCTTGTCATTTCAAATATTTTAATTTCAGTTTTAAATTTTTTCTAAGTACAAAAATAATATTTCCAATAGAAGTTTATTTTACTTTTCATTATCACACTATTAATTACCTTAGTTTCCTTTCTTCCATTAACATACGCAGTTACTTCTAAGCAAGACCTGTTTTTTTGTTTGTTTGCTTATATGTTTTGGATATGCATAAACTAAAAGAGCACCAGCATATAGTAAGCTCTAATAAATATTTTTATGAATTAACAGATTACATTTCATGGTATTTCTCCTCTCTTAAGAGTTGAAATGTACTAATTCTAGCTATGATTTTGAGCAAAGACATGATCTTATTAGCTACAGTGAAATCAGGGGCAGACAGAGATTTAAACATAAATAACCACAGGGATATATTCTTTTTAATAATTTACTATCAAAAGATTAAAACACATATACACACTACTATACACAAAGTAGATAGCTAATAAGGACCTATTGTGTAATAGGGAAACTCTACTCAATAACTCTACTCAATGAGTTATTTCCCATCTGAAATGTCCTAAGGACAGAGGAGTCAGAGGCTACAGTCTACAGGATCACACGGTCATACACAACTGACAATACGTGTGCAATGACCTATATGGAAATAAAGTCTAAAGGAAAGTAGATATAGGTATTAATATATGCATGACTGTTTCACTTTGCTATATAACAGAAACTAATACAACATTGTAAATCAGCTATATGCCAATAAAAATAAATACTTTTTTTAAGTGAACAGAAAAATTAAAAAGAACTTTAAAAAAATTCCTTAAATCTACTTTGCTGTACAATATCTGTCAAATAAATTAATGGCTATCTAATATTTCACTAACTGCTATTTCACGTTGTTCACTTTGTTAACCACATATGCATTCTTACACAGCTTTTCTCATAGAAATTAGAAATAAGTTAAAGAAATATCTGAAGGAGATGGATATTCTTGGTATCAATTGTTTACAGAAGACTTTCCCAGGCACAAAACTGAAAGTAAAATTTCAACTTTGGCTTTTGAGAGGAAAGTATAACTACTCTTGAGATTATGATTTCTCAGGAACAGACTTTTGAGCATTTATTTTAAAATGTGGATGTTCAGGTAGTAAAGATAAAGATGGAAATGTATACATTTCTACAACAAGGCAAGCCAGAAGATGGGAAAATATAGGGACCTGATCCTGAGAGAATTGTCTGTCTATGCTGTTCTCTCTGCCTTGGGCAGGCTAAAATGAAATTGAAGTCCTGTTTAAATATTCATCCTTACCTCAGCTATGACAGGAGGGGAAGCTCTGCCTAAAAATGTTATTTTTATTCTTAGAAGCCAATAGGACTATAATAGTTAAAAAGTAAGAATTTACCTAGGGTGTAAGAAATACAGGGGTAATGGTGCTCTCAGTTTCATTCTCCTTACGTTGCTGATCTGGGAAGATGGCATCAAGCAAGGCACTTAACAAGTTTAATTAATCAGTTAGTTCAAATTTTTCTAATATTCACAAAAGTCAAACCTAAAAGGGAAAGATCTGAGAAATATCTGCAGGTGAGAATCCACACTGCAGAAATCAATAAATATAGTTATTTTAAAACTCCCTCTCGATAACTGCTTTTACTTATCCACCTATCTAAATATGTGTTGTACTCAGATTTTATGTCTTTGTGTTTCTTTTTTATACTGGTGACTATCTTGGAACCCTCTTTTGTCTTTCCCAGATGGATTATTTCCAACTGGATTTATGTTTATACTTTTAGATAATAATCTCTGTGTCTTTATTTCTCAGACTCAGTATCTCCATTGGTAAAATTAACATATTCTGTTACTTGTAATTTCTGTCCAAGTGAAACCTATTCAACATGTTTCAGTTCAGTTCAGTCACTCAGTCATGTCCGATTCTTTGCGACCCCGTGGACTGCAGCACGCCAGGCCAGCCTGTCCATCACCTACTCCTGGAGTTTATTCAAACTCATGTCCATTGAGTTGGTGATGCCATCCAACCATCTCATCCTCTGTCATCCCCTTCTCCTCCTGCCCTCAATCTTTCCCAGCATCAGGGTCTTTTCAAATGAGTCAGTTTTTTGCATCAAGTGGCCAAAGTATTGGAGTTTCAGGTTTAGCACCAGTCCTGCCAATGAATATTCTGGACTGATTTCCTTTAGGATGGACTAGTTGGATCTCCTTGCAGTCCAAGGGACTCTCAAGAGTCTTCTCTAACACCACAGTTCAAAAGCATCAATTCTTCAGTGCTCACCCATCTTTATAGTCCAACTCTCACATCCATACATGACTACTGGAAAAACCATAGTTTGACTAGATGGACCTTTGTTGCCAAAGTAATGTCTCTGCTTTTTAATATGCTGTCTACCTTGGTCATAGTTTTTCTTCCAAGGAGCAAGCGTCTTTTGGTTGCAGTCACCATCTGCAGTGATTTTGGAGCCCAAAAATTTTTGACATGTTTAGTTCATCTAAATAGACAGGAAAGTGACCTCTCAACAGTGCTTAGATTAAAAGCAGAGGATATCAGATTCAGATCTCGTTTGACCAAAAATGTGTCAATAGTAAACCCTTAACTTACTCTAGCAAACACTTAACAAATGTTTCCAGTGAACTTCTTTCAATCAGCATTTTACTACAATGGGATTACTGTATCTCAAAAAAACCCCACAAAGTACAACTATAGCTGAAGTTTAATTTCCAGTTCACCAGACATGAGCACAGAAAGATGTGCTGTTAAATATACACAATTATACCTCCCCATGTTCATCACAGATTAAAGTACTGGAACATCTGACAGAGGTAGCAAAGGAAATGAATAACCCTGAGAGTTCCTCTATTGGTTCAAAATGTGTTTCACAGAAACATAACTCTTTCCTATTGCATTTATTTTTATTACAGAAATTAATAATTAGCCCACTAGTTGCAATATTAAAACCACTAATAAATGTGAGAAATCAAAGATAGATCAGCAAAACAAACAAATCAGTTTATAACTTTTAAATGTTGCTCTAGTTTTAAAGTTTGAATTTAAATTCAGTTCAGTCTCATTCTGTAGAGCCCTTTTGGAAAATGTAAGATGTATATATGACTTGCTTATAGAGATGTGTCATTGAATTAATCTTCTCTTTTTTCAGAGTTCATCAGCCTATACAATATTTTAATCAATTTTCCAGATTAAAACAACAAATGCAATTGACAATAAACAGGTCTGGAAATAGAACTAACTGCTGGTAAACATTCAACTAGTGGGAGAAGTGTACAAATGTAATAAAGTATCTTTATACATACAAATGCTATGGGTACAAGTCAATATATTTTAAAAGAAAAATGGAAATAAGTGTGTTAATTAGGACAAGTGAAAGTTAAGTGCAAGTCTACTACATTGTAAATACATACGTGGTACACAACTTCATGAAGTTGATTATTAAAAAAATATTGCACACAGACTGATTGTATCTGAGTAGCTATCTATGAGCCCAGACCTATCTAAGACATTGCTATGAAATGATCTGTGGTTCATCTCTTATTCATAAGCTGCTGCTACTGCTGCTAAGTCGCTTCAGTCGTGTCCGACTCTGTGCGACCCCATAGATAGCAGCCCACCAGGCTCCCCCAACCCTGGGATTCTCCAGGCAAGAACACTGGAGTGGGTTGCCATTTCCGTCTCCAGTTCATGAAAGTGAAAGTGAAGTCACTCAGTCGTGTCCGACTCTTAGCCACCCCATGGACTGCAGCCCACCAGCCTCCTCCGTCCATGGGATTTTCCAGGCAAGAGTACTGGAGTGGGGTGCCATTGCCTACTCTGTATTCATAAGCTAGTGCTTGTTATTTGTATACCAGGAAATGGAATAAAAAAAGTAAAGAACCATAGAAAACACCAAGAGAATTAGAACCTTAAATGTAGATGTTTTTACAAACTGAGAATTTATTTTAAAAGAGAGGGAAATGTAGTTTTGTCCAGTGGGCCAGATGTCACAGGGTGGAGAAGAAGGTACAGATAGTGAAGGCTTTGATGGCAATAAAGCTGTATAGACACAACATCTTTGGCTATTTTTGTATTTCTTTGCTTCTGAATCCATGGAAAATTTTATTATATGCTAATTTTGTAGCCAGAAGACAAAGGAGAAATTATTAATGTTTTTATTGTCATTTTGTTAGGTAAAGCCAGTCTTATTTAGTTTTAATACAATCCATTCATGGTTTGTTCTATCATTAAGCACACTGACATTTCTAGAGTCATCTTCTGGAATGCCACTCAGCTACTGAGTGTGTTAGTCAGTCACTCAGTCATGTCTGACTCTTGTGCAACCCCATGAACTGTAGCCCACCAGGCCCCCCTGTCCATGGAATTTTCCAGGCAAGAATACTAGAGTGGGTTGCTATGCCCTTCTCCAGGGGATCTTCCGAACCCAGGGATTGAACCCAGGTCTCCTCCATTGTAGGCAGGCGCTTTACCATCTGCCTACAATGCAGGAGACCCAGGTTTGATCCCTGGGTTGAGAAGATCCCCTGGAGAAGAAAATGGCAACCCGCTCCAGCATTCTCACCTGGAAAATCCCATGGACGGAGGAGCCTGGTAGGCTATAGTCTATGGGATCACAAAGAGTTGGACATGACTGAAGGACTTTCGGAGAAGGCACACTTTACCATCTGAGTCACCAGGGAAGCTCCTCAGCTACTGAGAAGAAATGGTAAAGTATAAGCTGCCTTCTCAGAAATATATGACCTGCTAACCTGTCTGCAATGAAAGGAATATTAAATGATAGGCTTTCTGGAAAACAAAGCACCACTCCCTACATGTGCTTTTTTGTCCTAGTTACTCTTTGAAATTATAGTTGTTCTATAACGGTAAGTTGTTTTCACAAGCTTAGTGATAGCTTCCTGACTTGCTATAAATAACCACATCTTATTCTCTGGTATGTCAGTAGTTTAGTATTTTGTCCTTATATTCTACAAGCTTGGTTTCATAAAAACAAAATCCCTAAAATATATATTCAGCATGTATAATGTATCTGATTTAGCAGACTTTTTTTTTTCTTAAAGTACAGTTGAGTTACAGTGTTGTGTTAATTTCTGTTGTGCAGTGAAGAGATTCAGTTATACAATTACATTCATTTCTTTGTTTTTTTCCACTATGGTTTTTCACAGGATACTGAATATAGTTCTCTCTGCTATACAGTAGGACCTTGTTATTTATTCATTATATACTTAGTACCTTACATCTGTGACCTGCAATCTCCCACCGCATCCTTCCCCCAACCCTCTCCCCGCTGGCAACAAGCAGTTTGTTCTCTATGTCCATGACTCTGTTTCTGTTTCATATATAGGTTCATTGGTGTCATATTTTAGATTCCAGATACAAGTGATATCACATGGCATTTATCTTTCTCTTTCTAACTTACTTCACTGGGTATGATAATATCTAGTTTTATCCATGTTGCTGCAAATGATATTATTCCATCCTTACTTATGCTAGGTAGTATTTCACTGCTTATCTGTATGACATCTTCCTTATCCATTCATCTGTCAATGAACATTTAGTTTGTTTCCATATCTTGGCCATTTTGAATAGTGCTGCTATGAACACAGGGGTGCATGTATATTTTTCAATTTTGCCTATATATATGCCCAGATGTGGGATTGCTAGATCATATGGTAGCTCTATTTCCCTGTTTTCTGAGGAAACTAAGAGCTACTTCTCCCCTAGAGAAGGGAACGGCTACCCACTCCAGTATTCTGGCCTGAAGAATTCCATGGACTGTATAGTCCAAAGGGCCGCAAAGAGTCGGACATGACTGAGTGACTTTCACTTTCACTTTCACCTTCAGAGCTATTACAGTTTTCCTTAGTAGGTATACCAACTTACATTCCCACCAACAGTGTAGGAGGGCTCCCTATTCTGTGTCCTCTACAGTATCTGACATTTGTAGAGTTTTTAATGACAGCCATTCTGAAAATTGTGATGTGGTACAACAAAATTAATTTGTGCAAGCTAACGGGTAGTAAGTTTCAAGATATACTGAGGCATCTATTTGAGATAAATTATTTTCCTCCATGTATATCTTGTGCTTAAATTAGGGTTTCTATAAATACTATAGAAAAGAAAAAGAGGAAAATGTCTTTCACTTAATTCAAGAAATTTAGTATTTATAATAATATTCAATATATCTTCTTTCTGGTCTGGTATGATGCAGAATAATAGTCTTAGACATATACTACAATTAAAATAAAAGGATATTGGGAATTTAAAATTATAATATAAAAGATCTGGCTCTTGGTAAAGTTGGTGTATTTAAATATAATGAAATTAAATAACTGTAGCATGTATAATGTGATAGAATGAGACTACTGTATTTTATTTTTGATTTTGCATTATGGGCAAATTTAATTCAGATGACCATTATATATACTACCATGGGCAAGAATACCTTAGAAGAAATGGAGTAGCCCTCATAGTCAACAGAATATTCCAAAATGTAGTGCATGAATGCATGCTAAGTTGCTTCAGTCATCATTGTGACACTATGGACTGTAGCCTTCCAGTCTCCTCTGTCCATGGGATTCTCTAGGTAAGAATACTGGAGTGGGTTCTTTGCCTACTGAGACCCAGGGGAAGCCCCCCAAATGCAATACTTGGGTGCAATCTCAAAAATGACAGAATGACCTCAGTCTGTTTCCAAGGCAAACCATTTATACCTCAACCAATAATGGCAAAGAGGCTGAAGTTGAATGGTTCTATGAAGACCTACAAGACCTTCTAGAACTAACACTAAAAAATTAAATGTCTTTTTCATCACAGGGGATAGGAATGCAAAAGTAGGGAGCCAAGAGATACCTCGAGTAATAGGCAAGTTTGGACTAAGAGTAAAAAATGAAGCAGGGCAGAGGCTAACAGAGTTTTGCCAAGACAACACACTGGTCAGAGAAAACACCCTCTTCCCACAACACAAGAGATGTCTCCACACATGGGCATCACCAGATGGTCAATACCAAAATTAGATTGATTATATATAGCTGAAGATCAAGAAGCCCTACACAGTTGCCAAAATAAGACCTGGAGCTGACTGAAGCTCAGACCATGAGCTCCATATTTCAAAATTCAGGCTTACATTGAGGAAAGTAGGAAAAATCATTAGACCATTCAGGTATGACCTAAATCAAATCCCTTTTGATTATACAGTGGAAATGACAAATAGATTCAAGGGACTGGATCTTGTAGACAGAGTGACTGAAGAACTAAGAATGGAGGTTCGTGATATTGAAGAGGAGGCATTGACCAAAACCATCTCCAAGAAAAAGAAATGCAAGAAGGCAAAATGGTTGTCTGAGGAGTGTTTACCAATAGCTTTGAAAGAAGAGAAGCAAAAGGCAAAGGAAAAAGGGGAATACATACCCAACCAAATGCAGAGTTCCTGAGAAAAGCAAGGAGAGATAAAAAAAGCCTTCTTAAGTTAATGGGAAGGGCTAGAGATCTCTTCAAGAAAATTGGAGACACCAACAGAATATTTCATGCAAAGATGGACATAATAAAGAATAGAAACAGCAAGAACTTAATGAAAGCAGAAGAAATTAAGAAGATGTGGCAAGAATACACAGGACTATACAAAAAAGGTCTTAATGACCAAGATAACTACAATGGTGTGGTCAATCACCTAGAACCAGGCATTCTGGAGTGTGAAGTCAGGTGGGCCTTAGGAAGCGTAAGTCAAGTGGGCCTTAGTCTGAACAAAACTAAAAGGGGTGATGGAATTCCAGCTGAGATATTTCAAATTCTAAAAGATGCTGCTGCTAAATGATGCACTCAATATGATAGCAAATTTGGAAAACTCAGAAGTTTCCACAAGACTGGACGAATTCAGTTTCCATTCCAATCCCAAAGAAAGAAAATGCCATAGAATGCTCAAACTACTGTGCAATTGTGCTCATTTCACATGCTAGCAAAGTAAGGCTCAAAATTCTTCAAGCTAGGCTTCAACAGAGTGTGAACTGAGAACTTCCAGATATGCAAGCTGGATTTAGAAAAGGCAGAGGAAACAGAGGTCAAACTGCCAACATCAGCTGGATCATAGAAAAAGCAAGGAAATGCCAGAAAAACATCTACTTCTGCTTCACTGAGTACACTAAAGCCTTTGACTGTGTGGATCACAACAAACTGTGGAAAATTCTTAAAGAGATGGGAACGCCAGACTACCTTACCTGCCTCCTGAGAAACCTGTATGCAGGTCAATAAGCAACAGTTAGAATGAGACAAGGAACAACTGACTGGTTCAAAATTGGGAAAGGAGTACACAAGTCTCTATATTGTCATCCTGCTTATTTAACTTATATGCAAGTACATCATGCAAAAGGCCCATCTGGATGAATCACAAGTTAGAATCAATATACCCAGGAGAAATATTAGCAACCTCAAATATGCATGGTAAACTATTCAAAACATACCATTATTTTGATTACATATCTTTATAATCATACACTACCTGGCTTTGTTGAAGTCACCACGAATGTTTTATATCAAAGAAGTATATGTATGTACAAGTATATATATATATACATACATGTATTGCTTTGCATGCTACAATTATAATACATTCAACTTTCTCTCTAATAAAGCATGTCTATCTTTCTTCTAAACCAAAGCTTCTCTCCTCCAAGTAAGCAGATCTGATCCACGTTTCCACAAGAGGATACGGTACCCTACCTTACCCTTCTACCTCTCATTTCTTATTCCCCATGTTGCTTCTATTTCCTCCCAGGTCAAGAAGTAATGTTTAGAGGTAAAGGGGCAAAATCACTACACCTACGCAGTAGTGTGTTTTGATCCTCCTTTGACCACTGAAGGAGCCCCTGGTGACTCAGATGGTAAAGAGTCTGCCTGCAGTGGGGGAGACCCGGGTTCGATCCCCGTGTCAAGAAGATCCCCTGGAGAAGGAAATGGCAACCCTCTCCAGGATTCTTGCCTGGAGAATCCCATGAATGGAGGAGCTTGACCACTGAAGGCTAGTCAATGCTGTCTGCCACGGCAGGTATCCAATCACTGGTTTTCCCTCTCTCAGGGCATTTCTGTAGAATCTTGGAACGCTTGCCTGCCCCTTCCTCACTCCCTTCACCCCTTAAGCTTCTGAACCACACTTGGGCACTACACACTCTGGCCACATTTCCATGACTCTTTCTCAGCTCCTTCCCTATAGCATCATACTTCAGGGCTCTATTCACCCTGACAAGCAGGCTTTTTGTGAAGGATCTTCTCAAGATTAGCCCAGTTAGCCTCTATTGTATAGATTGAACATGAAAAAATCTTCACTTTTGCAGTTCACTCTAACTGCAGCCCTCGCTCTTTATCATATTGTTTAGGGCAGCTTCAGATCTAAAGAACCATGTGTGCTCTGCTCTGATAGTAGTCAAGAAGTTTTTGTAGTTTATATAGGAATCCATCAAGAAATAAGATGCATCCTTTCTGAAAGCACCTCCTGTGACTCATAGGGGTCTTTACTGGCCCTTTTACATGATTTGAAGAGAAAAGTACAATCTCTCTTTCCCCACACAGAGGAGTAAGGAAATAATAGATCTGTTATCTGAACAAAAGATAGGTAATTCCTTTTTACTCATTTCAAAAGACCCTGATGCTGGGAAAGATTGAAGGCAGGAGGAGAAAGAGACGACAGAGGATGAGATGGTTGGATGGCATCACCAACTCAATGCACATGAGTTTGGGTACACTCTAGGAGTTGGTGATGGACAGGGAGGCCTGGTGTATTGCAGTCCATAGGGCCGCAAAGAGTTGGACACGACTGAGTGAACTGAACTGAACTGAATTTCTTTTTAAGACTAAATCTTTTAAAGCAAAGCTCTTTCTATCATCCAACAGCCTACTTTCAATTTATCTTTTCTTATATAGATATGTTGCAACTTGGTAATGGGTTTAGGATTCCAAAACTTGCTCAGGCCACATCTTACCACACCCTAGGAAAAGGATCTAGCACTACTATATTTTGATACTTAACTATCACTCATTGTCCTCAATGACTTCAGACAAAACACTGAACACTCAAAAGGATTCCATTTATCTATCTTTATTTATGATTTATGATATTTATAAATATCCTCTATTTATGAGCAATGATGACCTAAATATTTAAAAGTAATAATTTCTACATTAGTGAATAAAGTATAATTCTTACTAACTCAGAATAAACTATTACTTTGAATATATAGCTCCATTCTGAATATTGAATGCTTAAAAATCCTCCAGTGGTCCCTATTTTCCAGAAAATAATGTTTAAAGGGCTTAGTATGAATATGCAATTCATGGTCTTATCCCATTATCTCCCAGTAACTTGTTTTCTTCATTTTTCAACATAACTGGTATCTTCAAGGTACAAGACTAACAGGATAATTTTACAGATCCATTTAGGCTGAACTCTTATGACACCTACTCTATGAAGATTTTGCCAACACACACATGTACTGAAGCAAAACTAATACATGATGAAATAATATATTAAAAATTCTTAATTTTATATCAATATAGCAGATTAACTTTTCTATTTTTAACCTAGACTATGACTTTCTGTTGTGTATGTACATATGTTCATACACACACACACACACACACACACAAGTTCACACAGTGAAAAAAATGTTAGTGTAGTACAGTATGTGTTAAAGTACTATTTGTTGAAAGAATAAATGAGTTTAGACTGGCAGAGTTTCCAGACTTTCCATATTAGAAGGGTTCAGTGAGCAATTAAATTTTGAGAATGCTTCAAATAACATAGCTAGTGATAATTATACTCTGAATCTATCAAACTCTCTTCCTTTGAACATAGATATATGATATATTATATTGTTCTTTTGGGGTTTTGAAATAAAAAAAATAAGTCAAGCACTTTAAAAAGTACTTACAAAGAAAAATATGTTTATAGACTAAAGAAATAGTTTGGAAATACATTAATCCATATTGTTGATGAGCATATAGTAAATTGCA